>NC_089837.1:136884629-137184629 GCF_035609145.1 Eleutherodactylus coqui | reverse complement strand
CACCCATGTACATCCATCTGATTTGAAGATGGAGCAGTGGGATTCCTCCCTCCATAGAATCTTCTTCAATTGCTCAACTATCCAGTGACTATGCTCCTTGCACAACTCTAGATGGGCCAATGCTTCTTCTTTGAGAGAACTCTCCAGAAGTTTGCAGGGTGAATGGAGGGAAATATCACTTGAAGTATATCAGACTTTAGTAGAAAGTATGCCATAAAGAGTATCCAATGTCATTAGGGCAAAAGGAGGCCCCACTAAGTATTTACATATGTAAATAAATACTGCTTTTGATGCTGCTCAGGTGTTCAATTAGTTTTGATAGGATAGTGTAGAGGATTAGGGAAATCTGTTAAAAAGTCTCTTAGACCCTGCATAGCTGCTATTACTGATCACCAGGGTTTCAGAATCCAGGGACAAACCCTCCAAAGATGTTGTCCAAATTAATTTTTTTAAATTAGTGTTCCATATGCCAAAACCTTCCCTGGCTCCCTCCATGTCCTGCGCTACCTCTTCAGCTTCCGGGCCGAGTTTGTTGCTGTAAACACAGCATCACAGGGAAGACCTGGAGCTGCTGGCATGGGGCATGCAGGAAGCTAGAAGAGGTGAGTATAGGATATTTTATTACGTTTCGGCACAGGAAATACCAATTAAAATAACAGTATAAGTGAACTTCGACAACCCACTTAAAGGGGTTGTCCCGCGCCGAAACGGGTTTTGATTTTTTTTCAACCCCCCGTCCCCGTTCGGCGCGAGACAACCCCGATGCAGGGGTTAAAAAAGAACACCGGACAGCGCTTACCTGAATCCCCGCACTCCGGTGACTTCTTACTTACCCGGTGAAGATGGCCGCCGGCATCTTCTCCCTCGGTGGACCGCAGGGCTTCTGTGCGGTCCATTGCCGATTCCAGCCTCCTGATTGGCTGGAATCGGCACGTGACGGGGCGGAGCTACACGGAGCCCCATTCAGAAAAGCAGAAGACCCGGACTGCGCAAGCGTGTCTAATTTGGCCATTAGACGGCGAAAATTAGACGGCAACCATGGAGACGAGGACGCCAGCAACGGAACAGGTAAGTGAATAACTTTTGATAACTTCTGTATGGCTCATAATTAATGCACAATGTACATTACAAAGTGCATTAATATGGCCATACAGAAGTGTATAACCCCACTTGCTGCCGCGGGACAACCCCTTTAATGTCATTTTGCCGCATAGTGAGATGATTTACCCTATGTATGAGATTAGAAAAGTTGTTTTTGCTTTTTTTTCTTGAAACAGCACCACCCTTGTCCATCTGTTTTAACTGGTATTACGGCTGAATGGAGCTAGGCTGCAACAGCAGAAAAGGAGATGGACAGGATTAGGGATGTTTCAGGAAAAAAGCAGAAGCATCTTTTCTGATCTCTTACAACCCTTTTCATGGTTAAAAACTGGTTAAAAGTTAATTCCAGAGATCTGACTCCACATATGGGGCATTCACTGCATCTGGTAATCAGTACATGCTTCAGGCCAGGGGCGTAACTATAGAGGGTGCAGGGGTGCACCTGGGCCCAGGAGCCTTAGGGGCCCATAAGGCCTCTCTTCTCCATATAGGGAACCCAGTACTATGAATAAAGCATTATAGTTGAGGGCCCTGTTACAGATTTTGCATTGGGGCCCAGAAGCTTCAAGTTATGCCTCTATGCAGCATGGTTTAGGTATGGGTATGGGTACAGATACAGATAGAGGGTGGGCCCTAGCTCACCTTTTGCATCAGGGCCCCTGAGCCTTTAGTTACGCCCCTGCTTCAGGCAATCATCAATGTGAATGCCATACTATACATGGCTTTTTTCAAAGTGTTAGTCGAGGTGGACTGATACAGGCTTGATACTATGTAGCTACTGAATCAGGCCCTACAAGTCTACATATTGTTCGGCTTGGTGTTTGTGGCAATATCTTCACTGTGCTTGGGAACTTGTGTCCGAAAGAAAACCGGTCCAAGGTTAAATATAACTACTTAAAAATATGACTTCACTGACCAGACTTGAGATACCATCTTGCCCTTTGTGTGGAGCAGGATAACATTTTCTGCTTTCTCATGGAAAACACAAGCTGCCCTCATTAATACGGTAAGACTTGGGTCTGCCTGTGCAGCTACACTCTGTTTACTGAGATAAACATGAGATACAATCATGTATGAGGAAGTGCACAATATAGTCAAGATATCTTGGAAGCAAGTCCCGTTTTTCTTATTATTTTAACATATTTTTATACTATTATGTTTTCCCCTGTATTTTATCATTTCTTTTATGAAGTATCAAGATATTCCACTAAGATACACGGTGGCGAGTTAAAATAACACAAAGATTGATGTTGTAAAGAATATAACAGCAACAAATGGTGACAGCTTTACCCCAGGGACTCTCAAGCGCTCTGCTATACAAACAGAATGTACTACCAGAAGTCTTTGCCTTGTTTTTTGCAAACCTGACATACTAGTTGTGCATCAAGTGTGTTTGTCATTGAACTTTCTCTGCTTTGTGAATAACTGAGGTATAATAATACTGATATTTACAAACACAGCTCTGCTTCACTTGTATATACATATGGTATATATGTGCACTCAGACTTACAGATATGTGTAGTAGAGTAACCTTATAGATTTTAAGTATACATATTTAGAGAGGTGTCTTCTCTCTCAAAGTACCCTGTTTCCCTGAAAATAAGACATGCCCTGAAAATAAGACATAGCACGATTTTCCAGAATTTTTGAGGATGTAAAATGATTTTTCAGGTTTTTTGAGGATGCTTGAAATATAAGCCCTACTCCAAAATTAAGGCCTGCTAACAGTTAATTTAAAAAGTCAATTTAAATAGTGTCCAGGCAGCTATACATGTAAAAAAGTTAAACGTTTTTGAACAAAAATTTATATAAGACACTGTCTTATTTTCGGGGAAACACGGTAGATGCTTTACACTATTTTACTATATTTAAAAAAAAAAAGTTTGGCACCGTGTTAGCCTGTAGAGCAAAATGTGATTGTTCCTAGCAAGAAAAACCAAGTAATCTTGTAGATATGATACTTTTTAATGGCTAAGAAAAAGACATGATGTTACAACGAGCTTCCAAACCACCATAGGGCCCTTCTTCAGGATTATTTTACTAGTAACTGCTTGCAATAATTGTAATTTAACCCCTTATTGACCGTCCCATTTTAGAGTCATAGCTTTTATAAATTTCCCAACAACTTAATAGCATAATTTTGCAGTACATATAATGTATCATATAACTTTAATTTACTTTTTGGGGAGGGTATTGGAAAAAAAAAAAGTTAATTCCACCATAGTTTTTTTGGATTTTATTTCTACAGCGTTCAGTATGCAGAATAAATCATGTGAGTCAGCACAATTCCAGCGATACCAAGTTTGTACAGTTTTTATGTTTTGCAATTTTATACACTAAAACCCCCTTTTTTTAAAGATTTGCTTTTGTGTCGCTGCATTGCAGGACTTGTTTTTTTTTGCAAGATGAGGTCTTGTTTTTATTGATCCCATTTTTGGGAACATATAACATTTTGATCACGTTTTATCCTTTTTTTTTCTATTGACAAGATGAACAAAATTTGCAATTCAGGCATGTTGTTTTATTTTTTTTATATCGTTCACTGTGCAATATAAATAATATGTGATTTTAATTCTACTGGTTACATTGATACCAAATTTCTATAGTTTTCTTTTCCTTCATTTCGGCGTAAATGTGTGCACGCAGTGAGAATTTGCTTACTTGTCGTTAACAAAAAGTCTTTTAGGATGGCCTAAAAATGATCATCATTTGTTGGTGTTATATTCCCCAGTGTAAACAAGCATCTGCTAGTCATTAGCAGTGGAGACAGGAAGAAAGACAAGGGATCTCAAAAACAATCAAAATTACGAAAAAGCATACAATTACTGATGCACATAAATGCATGTCTTCAGAATGTTAATGACTTACTATGCATCAATCAACATTCAGTTTTACAAATTTAGCAACTTTAGTCACTCTACTTCACTCCACTATTCATAATAAATGCCCCGTTACGAAGAATGATTATTGTTCAAAAAATCGTTCAAATGAGCGAAAATGAACAATAATTGTTCAGTGTAAACTCAGCCAACAATCGAATGATGAAGATAAATTGTTCGTTTTTCGTTTATTTTATGTAGGCTATTGTTGGCTCGTTCACTAATCGTTCAGTTTAAATACTGATCATTCAGTTGTCCTCATTCACTTGAGCAACAATGTATCTGCCTTTATAAACAGGCTGCCCGAACAAACTCTGACTTCGTTCGCTCGTTCAGATGAGAACAGATGTTTCGTGTAAACAGACTCTAAGATAGACATCTCTTCAGATCTAAGGTGGCTTTTATTAATTAATAGAGATGAGCGAGCATGCTCGTTTAAGGCCACTGCTCGAGCGAGCATTGGTCTTTTCGAGTAACTGATTACTCGTCCGAGCACCATGCGGAGGGTGGGGGGAGTGGCAGGGAGAGAGAGATCTCTCTCACTCTTCCCCCCTCCCCACCACCGCTCCCCCGCATGGTGCTCGGACGAGTAATTAGTTAAAAGAAAAGATCGATGCTCGCTCAAGCATCAGCCTTAAACGAGCGTGCTCGCTCATTTCTAATAATTAACCTAATTAATAGTTATAAAAGTTATAAAAATAAAATAAATAAATCTTGTTATTTGTACATCGCCAACTTATTCTGCAGCGCTTTCATTTACCAAGCTGGGTACTCATTTTACCGACCTCGGAAGGATGGAAAGCTGAGTCAACCTTGAGCCGACTACCTGAACCAAGCGGGGATTGAACTTGCAACCTTCAATAATGATAATAATATTTCCATCTACTCATCGCTTTGTCTTCTTTTAGATACTACAGTTTATCTTCAACACACTCCTTCGCAATTTCCCAAAAATCTGTTGTTTGGTATGGAGCTCATTGCTTTAATGCACTACAGCTATTAGAATGTATTTTAGATCTAGGTGAAGTTCTAGCCTTCAGCTTTAATTTCGTGTCCTCCCAATGTGATATTTAGTGCACAAATCATGTCTGCTTTAAAGTCCACTCTGTGTGTAACAGGTAAAATTATGCCTTTTTGGCTCGTCTCCAGCTCATGGATGAATGAAGTTTGTAATACTGTAAATCACTGAGAGCATATGTTATAAGTCTCAGCAACATTAAGTAGCTTATGATTTATTATTACAATTATCAGATTGCTCCTCAGGCAGATCTCCTGTGTCTAAGAGACCATCTAAGCTGAAATGATGTCCATGTGTGTGCCATTAGTTGTCACACAGAGTTCAATGGGTGAAGCCCCCTTGAGTATTCTGGCTCCTCCAATCCGCCCTTTAACCATCTTTTACTGCCTGTGTCTGTCGTTTTTTTTTCAAGCAGACTGTTTGGGGGATATAGATTTCTGGGAACTTGTCAATCAATCATTCCGCTGTAGATGTTTCTGCCCTCATCATCACCAGTTGTTGTAAAGCAAATGTGTCAACACGCTGATGCATTAACTAGTTGTGAGAACTTAGTTTGTGGGTTTTTTTGTTTTTTTTTTAAATTTAGGAACTTAGTTTGCTGAGCATTTCTTTAAATATATAATATGGGTTGGATTTGTATAGGAATGATGAGTTGGTTGTGGGCCTCTTTATTCCCTCTTCTGACCCAGTATGGGGTTTTCCCTAGATCCCCAGGCAAAGCAGGTGAGGGTACTGAGCTGGTTGCTGGGGCATAAAAGGGGCCTTTCACAAAATTACTCCACAAAATGCAGCCAAATCCGCATCTATGGAATTCCACATCAAAATCTGCAGCTCTAGCTGCGGATTTTAATGCAGAATTGCAGGCAGGGTGCAGGCCAATTCAATTCTACATCAAAATCCACAGGTAGCCTGCAGATTTTGGTGTGGAATTTAGCACAGCTTGTGGTGCGTCGTTAGAACTCTTCCGTGCCAAGGTTCCAAAGGCTGCAATATCAGGCAGTCTGTGTGAGAGCTTGGGAGACATACATCTCTGTTGTGGAGAAACCTGCGGTGTCATATCAGTTATACTGTATCTGTTAGTGAGGAAACCTCTGTTTAGTTAGAGCCCAGGTGGCCAGGTATTTATTTTGTTTTATTGCACGTGTATTTTGGATTTTCTTCCTTGCTTAGCCATCTGCATAAAATGTACACTCCATCCAGTACTTTCCCTGTTATGGACTTACTATGTAATTAGAAAAAAAAACTTTCTCAGCTCATAATCATTTCTTTAGTGCTGGAGTGCTCTGAACCATCTTCTCCCTGTGCTGTGGGGGTTTATCTGTTCTATGCTTAGTAGAGATGAGCGAGCATACTCGCTAAGGCAAACTACTTGAGCGAGTAGTGCCTTATGCGAGTACCTGCCCGCTCGTATCTAAAGATTCGGCTGCCGACGCGGGTGAGATGTGAGTTGCGGCGGTGAGCAGGGGGGAGAGAGGGAGAGAGAGATCTCCGCTCCTCCCCGCTCTCCCCCGCCCCCCGCCGGCAACCAAATCTTTAGAGATGAGCAGGCAGGTACTCGCTCGAGTAGTTTGCCTTAGTGAGTATGCTCGCTCATCTCTAATGCTTAGATCTCAAATCACCATTTGGACATTTGGAGGTAGCACACAAAGTTGGGTGCTGTCTAGCTATCACAAAGCTTGGGAAATGAGTAACTGCAATGTGATACTTTTTACTATAAGTAGTGAGCTCAGATGCCTTTGCTGAATTAGCGAGTTCTAGCTTGTATAACGCTTTGTATTGTATGGTTTTAATATATTTTTCTGCCTGTTTGCTTTTGACTATTCAGAACCACAGTAGACAAAAATAGAAAAAAATGAGAACTGCTTATAATATGCAACACATAACCACTGATAACAGGCATTAGATGAGCATGGACAACGATATTACTGGAATTTAATGCAGAAAATGTAAATGCGCCCCTAAAGTAATGACTATGCGTCCAATTTAGAATGAGATAAAGTAAACTAAATGTAATTAAATGTAAAAAAAACAAACTATCAAACTTAAGCAATCCCTAGCAGGCATGTTATTATTATTTAATCTACAGCGTGTCAACCCCTGTGGACAGCTGAGAGGTCTGAAAGAAATGTCTTAATTAAGAAATAATGGAATAGCTGTTTGATCCACAGTACAATGATATGATCCCTGTGCTGCCGGAATGCATGTTTTCATTTACTAGAATCCCATAAGGTAATGTATACTAACCTTAAATCAGGCTTTTCAGTTTGGATCAAGACCTTTGAAAGCTTGTCAAGTCTTCCTAGGAACCAGATCAATACTAAGGAAATGGATTTTGCCATTGCAACTTCTTTTATCAATATTATCTAACCTGGGGTATATATATATGTTAGTCCTTTGACCTGCTAGCTTCTGTAAACTAGGAACAGAGATAAGGTTTTGCAGGGGTGATGTCTGCATTGCATTTGTGCATGTTATAGTATTTTCTGGATGAAGCAACTGTAATATTGTATTATATGCATAGCTAATGATGTTTGACTAGCAGTAATGTAATAGGACATTATTTAGAATATATCCATTGCAAAGAAACGCCAGATAATATGGATACAAATATGAGATTGCTATACCTACATAGCACTGATACTGTATTGTATCTCACATAACACTGATACTGTATTGTATCTCTTTAACACATAGGAAAAAAATCCATAGAATATATGATCATTATTAATTTGATTTGTAGGCTCCCAATTTACCAATTATGAGTGGGCAAACTTCTATATCTCCATAGAGAAGAATGGAGAGTACCTGCAATGTGTTCCCACTCATGGTGAAAGACCAAGGAGTTGGTCAACGTGTGTCAGTTGATGGGTCCACAGGAAATTAACTACTGGAACATTCTCATATTTGTAGATAGTGATTCAGATACTATCATGACATTACTGATCTAGACAATAGATTTGAAGCCCTTAACATATTCTGAAGTTCAGCTTTAAAACATGATAAGAATGATCTTCACCTTTCAGGTGTGTCTTCATGGTATGATGGGTTGTATAGAGAGTTCTTCACCCCTACAATAGGGAATATTGGAAATTCCCAGCATTTTTGTGAATATTCTTCAACTTAAGAACTCTTTAGAAATGTGTGAAAAGTAAATAACAGGTGATGCAATAGGATCATGCCTGCCCAGAGAGGAATCTGTGCTATCATGTACCAGATATCGGCAGAATACTGATATGCTTGATTGTAAAAAGAATAATGAGATTTGTAAGTAATCAGTGTGTTGGAAAATATACTAAATATGTCACTGTACAATGATAAGGGGACCATTTGCTATTACTTTCTATTTCACTTTAAACTGGAAAGCAAAGGATACCACTAACACCACCCACAACCTAATAGATATAAAAACTGTCAAATTTGGCAAAAATAAAAATGTAAACTTTTGCCCAGAAATGGGCCAATATATCACCCATCCATACTTTTCTCACCTGCTTGAGGTATGCATCACTTCTCTTGCCTACTTTATCCAGCTTATGATACCATTCATACCTCACGACTCATTACCAGTGCCGGAGGATCAGGGCTGGGGTGACATCGCAGTGTCAGCTGTAGTCCACATGATCCTCACTTTGGCGCATGCTCTGTTCATTTCAGTGAAGGACACCGATAAAGGGACTTCTTTGTTGGTATGTGGATTGATTGGCATTGCTCAGCTGGGAGATGTGTATCCCAGCCAGCCAATCAGCTTCAGTTTGGACACATTTATTCTGGCTCCTCCTCACAGAGGATGCCGGTTATACTCTTAGTCTGAAAGTGTTTCTCGTCAAGCTATGGCTATGCTCCAGTCCTGTGTCTTAGTTCAGATAAGTCTGGGTACTACTGTGATCTGGGGTGTTTTTACATGTATCCTCCTGACATTAATGGTCCTTACACTTCTGTGACATTTAACTCATTATATACTTGTGTATTCATATAACATCTATAGCAGCCACATTCCCTAATTCCAACTAGGGAAAAGACAGGGCTGCCCCAGATTCCTGATGTAAGATTACCCTCATCAGGGCAAGTGTTCTACTTTTAGGTAAAGTCTTCTTAAATTAGTAGGTTAGGGTCAGATTCCCCAATTCCCTCTTTTTTGTTTCCTCGTACAATATTTTGTGTTATCTGTGTTTATACCTTGTGTGTATATTCATCCTTTAAAGACATAATATTATGTTTAATCCAGACGTGGGGTCTTGCATCTGGCTTGGACATAACACGTGTACACAGTAATGGCAAGAAAAATAAATATGCTCACCAATGGATCCTGCAATATACAGCAAAAGGACATTATATATAGAAGCTAAGGCAGATTATGACACTTTGGGTTCTGTTGGTGCCATGAACTGGTTGAGGCAGGCAGACAGAACCTCTCTGCTTAGTGGGACCCTTGGTGAATAAGGTTTTAGGTAATTAGAGATCAGCTCATCCACATGCTGGGTAGGGCCTTGCTGTATTGCATTTAAGTGAGATCCTAAAAACAATATATTATATGTTGGATATTAAATTTTTTTCAAAACCTTCTATATTTATTTTTAGGGATGAGAAACTTTCGTTATTCAAGTAACTGCTGATAAATAATATACCTATAGTGTTCATCTTGCACAGTGTATATCATAGAACTATGGGTGGAAGGCAATAGACTGCCCATCACATCATTACTATAGGAATGTCTCTACTTCACGATTATGGCATCAATAAGTGAATTTTCTTCTTGTATCTCCATCTGGAGTTTTAGGCTGTGTCATGCAGAGGAATAAGGATTAATCATACCTATTAGTGCTCTGAGAGGGAAATATTATATGGCTGTTTCCTGTGAAATGTTCTGTTCACAGGGATGATGAGCTAACTCAACTGGAACAATGATGGTTCATTGGAGTTTGAAGTTTATCTGAGAATTGAATGGTCACAATTGCATATATTACATTATCATTCGGTTTCACAGAGCACTACAGGGTGCCTTCACAAAGAGTTACTTGTTACAGTGGCTAGAGGAAAGAGTTGGTCCAGATCATATGATTTTTTTAAGCTTCCCCTTTAAATTTACAGGAAAACCCCAGTTGTCGCAATCAGGGCTGCTCTAGTCCTATTGTTAAAACTGGCCACATACGTAAGATACATTTTGAGCATTTCAGGCACAACCAAAGTTTTCTGTAAACAGACTTTTTTATGCCAAGAATGCAATCTTTTTTGTTGGAATCTTATGGCCATTGTTGACTGAAACTAGACGGGAATAACATGATTGGCTGAACATGGGCAGTCGTTCGTCTCTTTGCTCAGGTATATCACACTCTTTTTTAAAAGTGTTTGTTTAATCTGCCATTTTATTCTGGCATATTGCTTGTCTTGTCATTTATGTTGACCATCCGAAGAACAGTTAAACAGCTGCATTCTGGCCAATCATAATCTTATGTGCATGGCTAGATTAACACATGGCTCAGCCCTGACATCAAAGTGCTAATGACCACTTGTCCGTGAGTGTGTGAGTGCTTCACATGCTCCACCCCTGATCACATGATGGTATCACAGGTCCTAAAGCATATATAAAACACAGAGCCTGACAGCATCCATGTGCTCACAGGACCTGTGATGATGTCACTGTCATGTGATCAGTCACATGGTCTCTGGGCTCCACCCCTGATCACACAATGGTGACATCATCACAGGTGCTTCACATTATTAAAAAGCTACAGGGCCAAATATCAGCCGTGTGTTAAGAGGACCTGTGATAATGTCACCGTCATGTGATCAGTCACATGGTTTCGGAGCTCGCCCCTAATCACATGACAGTGATGTCATTGCATGTCCTAAACCAGCATAGCCTGATCACATGACAGTGACATCATCACAGGTCCTTCATCCTTGTACACTGAATGAGGGATTATGGGCAGACTACATCACCCACAAACCCCCATGGCCTCAGTTGCTATGGATACACCTGCACTCAGCCTGGCAGTTTGTAGCTGGTTGTGAGACAGCTGGACACCTGTGTGGAGACTCAAATAAATGACACCTCACAAATGTCCACATACATAGCTGGCGGTGCATATTGACCAACAACATTGAAGCATAGTCATTCACCACTATCTTCACATCTCCTGAATGTGATATCATGTTATCTCAAGTGCTAATGCCGCCAATACCAGTTCAGCCTTCATCTAATCATGAACCGTTGTCCAGTGTTGAAACAAATCGTCGCTGTCATGCAAACATGTCACCACAGAGGGTTCAACGCCGCCGTAAAGCTAATGCAGCTTACATGACACAGTGACAAGCCACAATTTCACCTCAGCCACCAGCTGAAGCTTGTAAATCTCGTGCAGCAGATATGTGAAAGCTACAAGCCAACATGGCTCCTCAGCAAGCTGCTGAAGTCCATATATCACTGTTTGCAATGTTCTTGAATAATGCCAATAGGTTACTATTTGCACGGAAATATTTGTACAAACTCCAATTCCTTACAGTGTATATTAGTAAGTGGCGCATCACGCCACCAGAAACATAGGTTGTATCCCTTCAGAATGTTCACAGATTTAAATGTTGCAGTATTGGTATTGCTATTTTATACATTTACTGACATTTTCTTATTAATAGGTGGTTGCACTGCTCAGCAAAATTGCAAATAATGGCAATAGCTTACTATTTGCATGGAAATCTTTTGACAAACATCAATCCCTTTCAATATATATTAAATTACACTGCACCACCAGAAACTGGTACTATAAATAATACTAATAACTAGTTTTAATTTACAAGTTGACTTTCTGACTTTATGTCCTATGTAATAATTTTTGATAACTTTTCATGTGACCACTATGGTCAACCACAGTCGCATCATTATGGGTGACTGGTCTTTATGTAGGATTGTGAGCACCAAAGCAGAGGAGATAATTTTATTGGAACGTTTATTGGTAGGCCATGAGTGCTAAGTAGAGATGAGCGAGCATATTCGCTAAGGGCAAGTACTCGATCGAGAATTGTCCTTAGCGAGTACCTGCCCGCTTGAAAGAAAAGGTTCGGCTGCTGGTGGCGGGCGGGGAGCGGCGGGGAGTGCAAGGAGGAACGAAGGGGAGATCTCTCTCTCCCTCTCTCCCCCCGCTACCCCTTGCTCACTGCCGCAACTCACCTCTCACCCGTGACGGCAGCCGAACCTTTTCTTCCGAGCAGGCAGGTACTCGCTAAGGACAATTCTCGATCGAGTAATTGTCCTTAGCGAGTGTGCCCCCTCATCTTCAGTGCTAACAAATGATTTTGTACAGATGCCCTGTATTCTAGCAGCTTTGCTTTGAGATACCATATCGCAGCACACAAAGTGCCTATGGCTCAGTATACATAGAAGCAGATATTACCTGTTCCTCCCTAGAGACTCCATGCACACAACTTTACTATGTGCATGAGTCTGTACATTAATATAAATGAGCTCCAGTAAAAGCATACAATGGCCTTCTTTCTGGCAATTGGAAGGACATACTCTGTATAAAATAAGTGCTTCTTATAAGGAGTCACATGTTTCAAACTATACATAAACCATTGCAAATAGATGAGGTCTATATACAGAACATTTTGTTCTGCTGTGATGTCACTGTCATTATTTTTTCTTTATTTTCTATAGGAATGAACTAGCTAGAAACTGTCTAAAAGGATTCGGCTTACTTCAGTTTTGCTTAGGTGTTCTCTAGAGGAACATGCTTAGGTCGACAAATTGGAATGCAAGTTTTACAGTTTTGTTTTCTTGACTCTTGCTAACTTTGTTCCAAGAAAAAAGATAACCTGAATATTACCAACATTTCATCAACAGACAATTTTCATATAGTGGAGCCCTCGTGGAGTATGATGCCTAACAGACACCACCAAATGATACAATATTGATTCATGTTTCAGCCTCTTTTGTCGGATAAATACCAACACTGGAAGAGCACATTTTTTTAAGCAATGCTCATTTCTAATTTTATTTGTACATCCACATGGATCATGGAAAAAAAAATCTCACTGATTTTGCTGAGAAATCGCAAAATCAATGTTTTACAAGTGGATTTTGTCACGGATTTTGCTGTGGATTTACCATGAATTTCAACTGTGAAGTTTTACAGTAGTTTAAAAATCTTCACCACAGGTCGATTTCTGTGTGGATTTTTTACACAGTGCATGAATGAGATTTATAAGAATTTCATCCATACTGATGCTATAATATGCTGTGAAATTTCCAGAAGATTCACAGCACATCTGCCCCATGTGTATGTAGCGTAAGGTTATGTCCACATGGAGCGGATTTGATATGGAGTATCCACAGTGGACATTCTGTAACAGATTTGCAGTGCAAAATCCGCATCAAGGATGCACAATTTGATGCAACATTTTGCTCGTTTTTTATGTGTAATTTGGTTCGAGATTCATCCCCTCATTTGAAGAGGTGGAATCCACACCGAAAATCCACTGCTATAATTAACATGCTGTGCATCTAAACTTTACACCGTGTTCCAATTTCTGACAAATCCGCACCGTATGAACATACCCCAATGGTGTGTTCGCACACAGCGTATTTTGGTGCGGATCCATAGAAAAATCCACAGCATATGTTGCACTGCGGATTTCGGGGCAAATCTGCACTAAAATCTGTGTCAAAATCCACAGCATCTATTGTAGATTTTGATGAGGTTCTTGCAACTGATATGCACTAGATTTCACTCTTTCAATCAAAGGCGTGGTCTGCTGCGGATCTGCAGCAAATTCTGCATGTGGTCTTTGCAGCAAAATTTGCTGTGGATTTTTTTGCTTTGAGAAATCCACTCCAATTCTGCTATGTGTGAACACACCCTTATTCATTCAGTGCATACACTTAGCTTCAAGACACAATAACTGAACTCCACCGCCACATTCTATGGTACCTTTGTCTGAAGTTTCATGGGTTCCCTTTAAAAATGGGCTCCTTATATCAATTACAAGATCACTAGCCATAAACTCTGTGGAAAGTACATAATTAAAACTTTCAGAACTAAACTTTATAGTCATTAATTCCCCAAATGAATAAAGAGCACTTAATAAGCTGATTTGAACTGATAAGCCTTGGTAAACAGATTTGTTTTTATTCGGTTGAAAAAGTTCAATATAAGATTGAGGAAGTCCTATTCTCTATTCACTAATGCTAGAACTAGATTTATACAGGCTGGTCAAAGTAGTCAACATCACCCCGCTATATTACGTTTATGCAGCACACTCACCATAGGCAAAGCATGCAGGGTTGCTAACTAGGAAGCTGTAGAAAAAAGGGAGATTTTCCACTGTCGGTTAGGAAAAAAAATCCATACTTTTTTTTTTTTAATCTGGAGGAGCTAAAGCAAAGTATTGTAATCATTGTCAGTTTCAAGTTGACAATAAATACTCCTAGAGTGCTCATATCAGTATTCTGAGCTCCAGTCTTGTATTCCTCATTATTCCATAAGGCCGTCTTAACACATGTCGGATCCATTGTCAAATGTTGCCTAGCAGAATTGCTTTGAAGATTCGGCAGCATTTACAGACCAATCCATGTGGAGAGGATTTAAAATATCTCTTTCACATGGGACGGAGAATTGCTGCGACAAAGTTGCAGCATTTTTATAAAACACTGTAAATTCTGATTCCGCAGCATGTCTATTTATGCTGCAGAATCACGCTGTTAAAGTCAGCCCTTGAAATACATTTGCTGCTGGTATTGTGTTGTTGAATGCCCGCAACAATTCTGCCACGTGGAAGGCAGCCTTATGGTTTTTCCAATAAGAAGTCTTGGCGGTTTAGAATTTGTGGATAAATTGTCCAAAGAAAAAATCAGTTTAGAAATCTTGAATGTTTGTCTCAAGCCCTCAGCAGATCAACATGTCATCCAATATCACATGCCTCTTTTTTCAGAAAAAAACATATCAATGACAGGAAATGTAACCTCAACAAGTCTAGACAGTTATCCATACTGACTTAAGGCTGATTTAGACACAACGATTTTTGCTCAAAAATCGCTCAAAGCTGTCTTTTGAGCGATAATTGTTGTGGCTAACTGCACTGACATCGTGCAGTTTTTGTTAAGCCGTCGTCGTTCATCATTGTCTTTCAGCGTGCTGAAAGATCAGTGATCAGTTATCAGGGATTCACAGCGGGATACAGCTGATACTATTGTTTCAGCTGTATCCCGCTCTCTGATGACAGGCTGGGCATGAAGAACTCAGCGGTACATACCAGCTCGGAGTGCTCAGCTGTATAACAGCTGTGCGCTCCGAGTGGGGAACAGCCGGATGCAGAAGACGAGCGGGGCCTGAACTATCTTTGCTGCGTGACTTCCATACACTCCCATGGGAGCTGGAAAGCACACAGCTCGCACCTCGGATCGTGTGAAGTAGCTTAAAGAAGCCAGTTCAAGCAATCTTTTACAGCACCATAGCCGCCATCTCTTCATGCGACACTAATGCGCATGGAATGCGCTTGTGTGAACAAGACCTAACGAGTAGCTGCATGATCACCACATGACCAGGATTGGTATCCATTGAAATGATGAATGACTTCAAGCAGAGAGCTTTATAACTGTGGTCATGTGATACAGAAAAAATATTGGAAAATGATATTTGCTGAAACATTAATACCCCTTTTAGTTTGTTCACACATGACAGTTAGTGATGTAACAGGCAGCAACGTTTTTCATAAAGGGAACAAAAGTCAAACTCTTTGCCGATTGCCATGTGCATGCTCTTCCATACAAGTCTACAGAGCCAGACTTCACCGGGGCACACCGTTGGAATGAAGGAGCGGATGAGTATAAAAAATACATCACCCCACTCCCTGTCACCTCCCCGAACAACACTATAACTTAGTTTATGGTGCTGTAGGGAGGTGACAGGTTCTCTTTAAAGGAAATGTTGCTAGAATGGCTTCTGTTTCTATAGAGTGTAAAGGATATTTCACTTGTCGTGAAGGAAGTTGGCACGGCTTCGGCTTATTTTAAGAACTGGATACACGTTTTTAATAGAATTTCAATCACATTACTGCATATAAAAATATAAAAGAAAGATTTTTCAAAGTGACTAAAGTGGGGACTCTACTTCTCCACATATTTACTTTTGTTCTCTTCTTTGGATCCGCAGCTAAATCGGGATTTAACCTAATAATGTGTAGGTCAGGTTAGCATTTACAAAATGAAAATGTGTAAATAAACCTATAGGTCTACTGGAATAATGAAGCTTTTCAGCCAAACCACAGTTTCCTTCTTACAGTCCCCAAATGTTCTGCTATTATAACACATCAGCTCACACTTTCTTTCACATTTAGGCCGGATTCGCACAAAAAGTATTTGTACCAGGTATTCCGCATGAAAAATACGCAATATGCAGTGGATAGAGTTCATTGATTTCAATAGGTTCGTTCATGTGCGCACTTTGTGCAAAACTACAAATATTACAGTGTAGTCAACAAAACAGACTTATTAATCCTTTCCAATCCAAATTGTATCCTGGTTTTCCTAGGGGGCTTACTCTTTTTTTGCCGTTATACAACGGTGGTATATGCTGGCTAAAGCCAGTACTGCATGAGGTGACACATTGGATAGGCTCCGACAGCAGAAAGGCTGGCAATATACAGTAAGAGAACCCCGACGGACGTCTTCCAACATCGGAGCTGTACAGCCTTAAATCATAATGTCTTTAGACGTCAGACAGTGGATTGGAAAGGGTTAATATAAATTCTAGCACTATATTTCTGATTGTTTTTTTAAATAGGGGGTGACGTTATCTGAGGAAGGCCCGGCCAGTGACCCTGCATACCTCCATTTACTGTACTGCGGATGACCGCAGAGACACGAAGGCGGTCATGCACAGTATATATTTTTTCCCTCGGTTGTATTTCCCATGCCGTCACTTAGCGATGATGCGGGTAGCCGCAGCCCATAGGCAATGTTAATTGCGTATGAGCTGCGGGTCGGACGCCTCCATTGACATCAATGCCGGCCATCCACATGGATTACTTGGCAAAATAGAGCATGCTGCGATTTTTCTTCTACGCGCAGAATACGCAATTCGTATCCACGAGTGTGAAGGAAAAATTGAAACTACATGTCTTGCAATGCCTGTGGTTTGCCGTGGAAAGTCTGTGTAGACACTGATCACAGAATCCACAAGACAAATCCGTTTGTGTGCGTCCGGCCTCAGTGTTCAGGATCTTGTATTGTTGAAGGGAATAGGTTATCAGGAAAATGATCTATTGTATAAATGAAGTTTTAATGTTAAATATGTTTTTTAAGAATTGATGGTAATGTGTTTTTAATTTTCAACCTCACAATCTATATGAAAAAAGAAAAAAAACTAAAATTCGGCATTTTTCACACTAACCACTAAGCCTAATATTAGTTTGACACTTACTGTCCTGCAGAGATCACTTTTCAGCAGTCATCTCATTATCATTACAGACAGGATTAGAATGGAAGATAACACAAGTTATCTACTATTCACAATAGCTGATGGTCACAGCTCATCTCCTCCCTTCCCTACACAATGACCTCTGCACAGTCTACAAGACTCTCTCATAGAAATTATTGGGTTCCCTCCTGTGCATTGGCCCAAAAGGCTGCTGTAAAGCATATCACTAAATGTGGCTAACTGCATCACAGGGAAGATGGCGGCCCCCATAGACGTCTAAAGACAACAGAATAAAAATAATGTATAATCACAACATACATCAGAAAAATGGAATATGTTTCATTATCTGTTTGTAATTCTTAAAAATATATAAGTGATACATTCTCCTTTAAATAATTTTTTTACAGTTAGGATTTGCAAATGGAATTTAAAGTAATAGTAATGTTTTCTTGTATAGCGCCAACATATCCCGCAGTGCTTTACAAATGCACAACATTTGGGGCACATTCAGCAGGATGTCAGAATATCAGCATGTTGCGTTGAGTAGATGATCAGTTGATATTTATGTAATCGGTTTATTAGTGACCAGGAGCTTTTGAGTTGTATTAGATGTCTGAACCGATGGAACAGATTTCAATAAGTCTGAAACCATTTATGTTTCCCAGCCCTACACTGTGGTCAGATCGTCTGAGTTGCCTTCATGTATATGCATATCTGCAACAATATCGCCTGCTCGTTTTCGCAAGACATGGCAAAATGCCAAACTGACACCCTCATTCAGTAAGTGAATAGTCTACGATGGAACTATTCGGTGCCAGTGGGGTCTGGTTCGAAGGGGAACACAACAAATTGTTGGTTAACAACTCTGCACTCAAAGAGAAGCTATCACCTTGGTCCACCTCTGTAAACTCAAGTAATAAGTGGATACTATACAGGACAATGAGTTCAAATCTTTACTTTTTATCCTTATACATGTTGCCGTTTTCCTGATGTGCAAATAGCTATTCACTGCACCCATGGTCTAGGACAGCTCATATAGTCCTATGGCTTCCAGTACTACCTTTACACTGATGACACTCAAATCTACCTCTCTGGCATAGATACTACCTCTCCTTTATCCAGAATCCCAAAGTGTCTATCAGCTGTATCCTCCTTATTCTCCTCCCACTTCCTAAAACTTAACATGGAAAAAAACTGAACTCATCATTTTTCCCCACATCACCCTAAATTCCCATCAGACCTACCTATCACTATCAATGGCTCCATATTCTCATCAGTTCCACAGATCCATTGCCTTGGTGTTACATTTGACTCTCGTTCAAATAAGAGCACATTCAAGCCCTTGCCATTTCCTGCCGCCTCCAGCTCAAAAACATCTCTCAGTTACAATCTTTTCTCAACCCCCAAGTCAACAAAAATGCTAATACAAGCCCTCATCATCTCCAGCCTAGACTTCTGCAATATTCTTCTCTATGGCCTCAATTCCAATGTCCTTGCATCTGCTGCCTGGTTTATCCACCTCTTCCCCCATTACTCTCCTGCCTCTCTTCTCTGCCAATTCCTTTCCTAGTTGCCTATTACCCAGAGAGTCCAGTTCAAGTATTATCAATGATATACAAGGCTATCCACAACATGTTACCTGCATACATCTCTGACCAAATCACCTGATACCTACCCCCTCATAACCTCCAGTCCTCACCAAGACCACCTCCTCTACGCTCCCCGATACATCACCTATACTTTGGAACTTGCTACCTCAACCTATCAGACTCTCCACCACCTGGAAAAGCTGCAAGAGGATCCTGAAAAACCCACCTCTTTGGACAACCCTATACTCTACCATAACCCTGCAGCCACCACAAGATGAGCACCTTCTACTCCCACTTACTAGTCATTTAGTTCATGCTTTATTGTATCCTATTCCTGTTTTATATATGTAATGTATAAGTAGTAGCATTTGCAGCATATATGTAGTACAATCTAGTCTAACCATTTTCTCTATTTGTTCAGCGTCCTGGAATTAATGGCGCTTTAATATAAATAATAATGCTGAAGTATAAGGGGACTAGTTCTCCCCATAATGTGCGCACGCTCAGTAATCCTCTTGTTGTAGCGTACGGCTGGTTTATGAGCGCACAGCAGGGAACGGCAGCGAGGATAAAAATAAAAAGTACAAATTTGAACTTATAGTATCCACTCATTACTTTAGTTTATGGGGGTGGTTGGAGGTGACAGATTCCCTTTAAAGATTAACAAGCATTGCCTATGACCAGTGGGTCCTTCAACTGTTCACATGTCTAAATGGTCAGTTAGCCCCTGTTGCTGATAATTAGCACTTTTGATCACAGTTGTTGACTGGTCCCTTTGTTACTCCGTTGCTGATTCTGAGATTTGCCGTGCGTACTGAGCTCTGTGAGCCCGGTTTTAGTTTGAGAGTTTTTCATGAAAAATGTTAAGAAGAAAATATATGCTAGAATGTAATTCCCATTGCATACAGCCAACCTGTTGTGCTCAGGATTTAGCAGGAAACCTGAAAATTCCCTTCTTTTTTGGAAAAACCAGCCCACCCAGGATACTTAAGAGTGTTCACAATCAGGCCAGTTGTCAGGATTACCAGGAAAACCCACGTGGTTCCTGTTCGAATAAAAAGAGTAAACTGTACAGAATAGCTATTTATATGCAAACCCCTACAAAATGCTGTTAGCAATGTTTTGTTAGCTCATGAAAACACTTTTCGTTGGTGAAAAAATAACTATCTATTTAGGTTTTTTGACCCCAAAGACTTGCAGATGGCAAGAGATGCATTACTTATAGGCTTTGCAATGTCTTACTAGACCCTACAGCGGTTGGAGGTTCAACAGATGTTTGCAGTTCGATTCACTTGTTCCATTGTCACCCCCCAGCAGTTTCCAGTTTAGTAGACATTTACATGGGGCCTCTTAATCAAACATGCCACAAATTGTGAATGTCCTAACCAGCATTGCTCGAGTCACAACGTAGCACAGTATGATCCCTTAATTAGCCTGTAATGAAAACCTTATGCATACACTGAAGGCTTTAAGTCAGCCTTTAGAGAAGCTATTAGCCATGATTTTGCATTGTGTCTACATGACTGAAAAAGACTTGACTGTGACCTGTAACATATTGCTATTACTGTATTTCAGACAATAAAAGAATCACTTTAATACAACTAAGGGAATCTTACCACAGAAGCTACAAATGAATAGTCTGATCTAGCAATGACCATTGTTATCGGAGGTCAGAGGCCATTTGCAGACATACTAATGGACATGATTGGACTGTCTAGAACTGTGTGTAGCCTTTCTCTTAACAGCTAATACACTGGAAGTGTGTCTTGTTGGCTAAAGTAAGCTAACATGTGGTGGGTGCTTGTGAATACTGGAGCGAAGGAAATAGCCTTACTCGTAGCAACTAATAAACATTTCAGTTAATCACTCTAGGAAAAGTTGGCAGGACCTAATCAGTTCTGCGAAACTAATATACCATACGTAAAGATCATACTGCATAATTCATACCACTTCTGTAATACTGTATAATATTTGAACTACATATATAAATAAAAGATTTATAAAATGATAGATAGATAGATAGATAGATAGATAGATAGATAGATAGATAATGTCTATATAGTATATCAGTCTAGTCCTGGATTGCACAACTTTCTGAGGACCACACAATGAACCACTTCTAAGGGTTTCAACGGTATTCTCATCTGAGACATTTATGAAATATCCTAAGTTTATGGCATAATAAATCAAAGTAAGTTCCCCTTCCAGGACTCCTACCTATTGGGAGGATGAGGGACACCTTCCTAAATTAGCACTCCAGAGAAGAGGAGACAATGCACATGGCTCTCTCCAATGTAGATGATGGATGTTGAGGTGCTAGCCTTTCAGACGTCCTATAAACTACAATGGAGAGAGCTGCATGCATATATGATGCCTTTAACTCATATAGTCATTTCTGGAGTGCTAATGTAGAGAGGACCCAGACATGGCTATGCAGTATACCCTTGATGTTTGTCCATTCCTGTTGCTCTGCTATGTACCACTCCTCCTCACCATGACATGGAAACTACATGTGAGCAGCCATGCATAGATATTTCTATGTCCAGATGATTGGGCCACACAGAATGGCATCATAGTCTGCATGTGGCTCCCAGTCCACATGTTGCGCACCCCTGGGGTAGTCGAAAAAAAGCACTCCCGAATGCAGTCCAAAAAGTGGCTCTTTATTCACCCATGCATGAAAAAGGGGAATAAAGAAGCAGGAGTGCTGCAATTTTTTTTCGGGAGCAGTTACTATAGTTCCATGATCAGTAACCGGACGCTGGTACACTATCATTTATTTGGAAATAATGCTGCTTGTCTACTGCATATATATCAGTCTATATGCCGTAGATACATTAAACTCTGTTCACATTAGCGCCATGGCATCTGTTCAAAATAGAAAACATGATGCTGTGGCTCATCCGTGTGTGAATCCATGGATCCAAATTGACACAGACGGTCATCATTGACTTCAGTAGGGTCTGTCCGGGGTTTGTAGAGGATCCAGCATTCAATAACTGTGCAGACTATGCAGCAATGCTCAACGAAAACCCACTGGCTACCAATGCAAGCCTGAACAGAGCCTTATGGAAACCAACATTACTGTAGTGTTGAATTGGAATGCCTAGGGTCCACCAATAAAATTAATTCTGTGGACCCATTGCCTAGCTAAGTAAGGCAGGGCCTAGCATAGGAGGATAGAGACTGGCTTCCCAATGCACCTAGATATTATTTCAACCATTCTATATGTCTATATAAATAGATAAAGTACCCACTTTATGATATGTATGTACAAGTAGACTGATACACTGCCTATGTGTATGTACTGTATATTGTGCCATGTACCACTCACATGAGGGTGAGGGCTGGGAAGCCCATTCCTGGTTCAGGGCCCACCGGGAGATCTACTTGTTCACCGGTGGGCCAGTCTGAGCCTGCAGATACAGACCCCAAGATCAGCACTTTACATATTTCCTGAACTTATTACTCACTCATGGCTTTTATGTATTTGATCACATAAATCCTACAACCGCTAAAAGAGATAAAGTTATTTCCCTATTAGATCACGGGTGCTGTCTGACCGATCCGAGCAGTAATACGAGCTATTAGGCTATAATTTCTTTATATATATATATATATATATATATATATATATATATATATATATATATATATATATATATATATACATATATATATATACATATATATATATATATATATATATATATATATATATATATATATATATATATATATCCTTGTAGAACATGGTCAATTGTATGTAACATACTACAGTGAAACCTAAGAAGAAAAAGACCTTATCTTCAACCTCTTCCCAAATATTGACCTATGTACCTTTTGTCGGTGGCCTTTTTAGGCTATATTATCATACATATTATATATAAAACATATGACATGTCATATTATCCCTCTAGAATGCTGATTTTGTTACTCACTTCACATTTGCAACCAGATCCTAAATGTATGGACACTTAAAGATAACAATCGAGGACATCTGTCTATTAAAAGTGACGTCTAGTGGCGGGTTAAATAATGGGGTGCTAATTCTGAAAATACACAAAGCCGCCCCCAAAAAGACACCGATATTTGTAGGAAATCAACCCTGAAGCAGTCTCTGGCAAGCCAGTCTGACCTCAGCAAATGAAAATAATCAAAAGCAATTAGAAGCGTGCTGGACTTCTCCTTAGAGATCTGTGGGGGAGAAAAAACATGCCTGAGCCCTCAGAACCCAGGCAAAGGCCCTATGTGTGAGCTGTGAGGTTGCCTGACCTTGTCCACATAAAGATGTGATTTATGAAGTGTGGGGCACAGCAGCAGGCTTCTGTCTTCTCCAGGAGAACCAAATTACTGAGGTGGAGATTAACATGCTTTCAGCTGGGCTCAGTTCCAGACCAAGGGAAATTTTTTATTTACATTTTTGTTCTTGCGTTTAATTTCCTCCTTTTTTTTTTTCTTTTAACAGATTTTTCACCAAAAAGAAAAGGATTTGCTTTAAAGTGCATGGGGGGAGGGGGGGGGGGGGTGAAACTTTTAATGAAAATTAAGAATATTCAAAGAACTCTAAGACAGTCAGGTCACAGCAATCACTGGCCATTAGTGGAAAGAGCCACTCCTGATATTGGAGGTTGACTTCAGCAGGACAGTATTTTTATTGCTTGAGCAGATTATACTATATGTTCTCCGCTGGTAGATTAGAATTCATTATTTCATCCCGTGTATGGCTTCAGCACCTTACAATGGAAACATGTAAAACATTTCTTCTTACAACAGGTTTTGGCCACAATATATGCATTCATGTCCAATTTATTATTACTATAATTAATAATGATGATTTCTTTAGCACAAGTATATTCTGTGGCTCTCTATAATCGAGCAAAGCAGGAGTAAAACCGCAAAAACCGCAATATAGGAGCAGTAACGATTTCAGGCAACTGTAGAGTAATAATACACATATAGAATGGAGGATACTAGATACCGTAAGAGGCAGCAGAAGGAATAGAAAAATGGTAGATAACCTGTAAGGGCATGATTACACAAAATCTGTGTGTGGAATTTGATGCAGATTTTGGTCCGGTTTTCACTGCAGAATTCATTCACTGCATTGGAATTAATAAATTCCATAATTTTTACCATTTCTGACTTGGCTTCCAATTCCCAGTCCCAGTCATTGTTGCAAGAAATTCCCAGTCATTGTTCTAAAGAGTCTAACATTGACTTACAGAATGCTGGCTTCCAATAGGTGGCGCTGCAGAGGTATTGTCCCATTTCCCTTATTTGCCACATATGGAGCATGCTAGGGATTTGATAATTTGCACCAGGACTATTGTCTGCTGTCGATTATTTTTCTACTGTAAGTGACAAGGGTTTGTTAAACCCAATTGTTTAAGCTCATTCACTTACATTGTACTGTACATTGCTGTAAATTTTTGGCTCGCACTATGCAGCAATTCCATTGTGTGTCAACTCACTCTCAAGAGGTAACCTTAGACATCTATGATATATCCTCAGGATATGCCATAAAGGTTTGATAAATGTGGGACCTGCACTAACTCCAAAATGAAGATCCCCAACTACTGTCCCATCTGGTCAGGCAGGGAGTGAATAAATAGGTCTAAAATGGGAATACCCCTTTAATAACTGAGGAAAGTGGTATTTTACATTTATGGTATATACATATATCATATCAGCACCCCTGACCCAACTATAGAATACTTTAATTGTTGCATTAATGTCTCTGGTAAATTATACTAAATTGTTGTAACTTTGGGAATTACAAGCTCTATAATCTTTTTATTATTTACAGGGTGGACCATGGAAAAGTAGCCCAGCATCACATGCCCATAACAACCAATCACAGAACAGCTTTCATTTCTTCTACCAATGAGGTAAAATGAACCCATGCGGTGATTGGTTGATTTAGGCAACAAAGACAGATTTTCTTTTAGACAACTTAAGAGTGTGGTATCGGGCTACTTTTCCATGACCCACCCTGTATAATATAATGTGATGAAAAGAGGATTCCAATATTTGTAATACCAATCTGTATCCATATAATAAATCACTAGTGGTGTCATCATAATTATTAAGTAGTTAGTAGCCTGGAGAAGACTAGCTAACTTCATTAGGAAATAGGAATTTGTGAGCTGTAGATATGTGATTATCCACAGTGTTCCTCTTCATAAGTGCTAGCTCACATTTGTAGTTACTATCAGGCAGTCGGAACATTGTAATGATTCGCTTGCATTTGTAAACTCATATTCGCTGTATCAATGTTCCATGTATTTTGACGTGAAAACACACGGACAATAAAAGCATGGTCATCCATTTAGTTGTAACTCATTCACTCTTTCCTAGATTCTTGGGTGGTATGAAGAACTACAGAGCTCCTCCATACACTACGGCTATAATGTCAGTAAACAAGAGCAGTTAGCATAGACTCTAGAATGGTAGAGTTGGAAGGGACCTCCAGGGTCATTGGGTCCAAGCCCCTGCTCAAAGACTTACCGAATGTCCCGCTGAATATTTTCATCCTATAAGCAATGCAAAGGAGTTTGGAGGGATGAAAAAGTAATACAAACTGGGTCAGCCTGGCCAGGAACATGGAGGAGTCATGAATGAGCACATGGAAGCCACTCAATTTTTGCTTTAGGACCCTTCTTTGATTTGCTGATTAATTTATACCTCTGCTCTTGATTATGTAGAACGGGTTGTTTTTTTTCTATTTTTCCAAGAAATTAGCCCTATTGTAATATATAAAAAGGAAGGAGTTGTCTCTTGGCTGTTTGTATGGCAAGACTAACTTTGGATTTTTTTAAGTGCTGGAATCCTTCAAACTCATAGGGTTTCCATTAGCAAACTTGAGTCCCACACTTCACATGTTGGATTTTCATGAAGTTAAAGACTTAAAAGTGGAGTCATCTTACAGCCTTTTGGGAATAGCCAGTGGATTGCATTACTAGCTCCTTGCTGCTTTTGCTAATATATTGACATATTTAAATAAACAAAACCAAATCCAGTGCTCCGCTATGCTGAGTGCTCTGTAGAAACATTGAGAGATATATCCATACACATAACATCAGTGAGGAGGAGACAGATGTCTTAAAGGAAAACTGACCTGGAAAATCAAGTCGTGTTCACATATGTTTAATGCGCTCTGTTTCTAGAGCAAGTCTTTATTTCAGCTCTAAAGTCAGGCGGCAAGGAATTATTTGTTTTTCATTCATTTCTGACAACCTTTTTTAAATTTTTTTCTTCATTATCTCTGATCCTCACACTACCCCACTGGATTGAGCTTAGAGCTTTTTCACACGTCAGCAAATTTTATCAGTATTTTCTAAGACAAAACAAGGAGGAATGGAACTTAGGCTGCCTGCGGGCGATCCAGATTTCGCATGCGGAAGCCCACAGCGGAATCCAACTCTGACCCTGGCCTGTGATCCCATGTGCCTTTGCTTTCTGTATTGCAGATGACTGCACACGCTGAACGTCGGGCATGCGCATTACAGATTTAAAAAATATATTTGTTCTTACCGTGCCATCGGTAGGTGATGTCGCGGGTACACACAGCCCATCCACAATGTCAATTGCGGATGGGCTGCGGATTGGAAGGCTTCCATTGATTTCAACGGAGGCCGTCCGTATGGAGTCCGCACAAAAATAGAGCATGCTACAATTTTAAATCTGCTCACGGAAATCGCAATCGCTATCAACTAGAGATGAGCGAGCATCAAAATGCTCGGGTGCTCGTTACTCGGGACGAAAATTTCGCGATGCTCGAGGGTTCGTTTCGAATAACGAACCCCATTGAAGTCAATGGGCGACCCGAGCATTTTTGTATATCGCCGATGCTCGCTAAGGTTTCCATTTGTGAAAATCTCGGCAATTCAGGAAAGTGATGGGAACGACACAGCAACGGATAGGGCAGGCGAGGGGCTACATGTTGGGCTGCATCTCAAGTTCCCAGGTCCCACTATTAAAGGAGATGTCCCGCGCCGAAACGGGTTTTTTTTTTTTAAACCCCCCCCCCCCCGTTCGGCGCGAGACAACCCCGATGCAGGGGTTAAAAAAACAAACAGCACAGCGCTTACCTGAATCCCGGCGGTCCGGCGTCTTCATACTCACCTGCTGAAGATGGCCGCCGGGATCCTCTGTCTTCATGGACCGCAGGGCTTCTGTGCGGTCCATTGCCGATTCCAGCCTCCTGATTGGCTGGAATCGGCACGTGACGGGGCGGAGCTACACGGAGCTACACGGAGCCCCATAGAGAAGAGGAGAAGACCCGGACTGCGCAAGCGCGGCTAATTTGGCCATCGGAGGCCGAAAATTAGTCGGCACCATGGAGACGAGGACGCCAGCAACGGAGCAGATAAGTATAAAACTTTTTATAACTTCTGTATGGCTCATAATTAATGCACAATGTATATTACAAAGTGCATTATTATGGCCATACAGAAGTGTATAGACCCACTTGCTGCCTCGGGACATCTCCTTTAAGCCACAATAGCGGCAAGAGTGGGCCCCCCCTCTCCCAACAATTTTTACTTCTGAAAAGCCCTCATTAGCAATGCATACCTTAGCTAAGCACCACACTACCTCCTGCCACTTCTCCTGGGTTACATGCTGCCCAAACACCCCCCCCCCCCCCCCCGCACGACCCAGTGTCCACAGTACACACCAAAGTGTCCCTGCGCAGCCTTCAGCTACCCTCATGCCACGCCACCCTCATGTCTATTTATAAGTGCGTCTGCCATGAGGAGGAACCGCAGGCACACACTGCAGAAGGTTGGCACGGCTAGGCAGCGACCCTCTTTAAAAGGGGCAGGACGATAGCCC
This sequence comes from Eleutherodactylus coqui, assembly GCF_035609145.1. Taxonomy (NCBI): domain Eukaryota; kingdom Metazoa; phylum Chordata; class Amphibia; order Anura; family Eleutherodactylidae; genus Eleutherodactylus; species Eleutherodactylus coqui. Next base: position 137,156,794 of record NC_089837.1, on the reverse strand, counting down.
ACAATGCTGTACAGAAGCAGTGAGAAATATAATCCTGTGCCACCGCCATCAGGAGCTGCACACGTGGGCATAGCAATGGGGAATCCATGTGCCACACACTATTCATTCTGTCAAGGTGTCTGCATGCCCCAGTCAGACCGCGGTTTTTTATAAATAGTCACAGGCAGGTACAACTCCGCAATGGGAATTCCGTGTGCACCCACAGCATGGGCTCCCTGGAACCCACCGGCTGTACATAAATGTATCTCATTGCAGTGCCCTGGACAGCAGAGCTAACGTCAGATTAAATGCAGGTGGGCTTTGGCCCACACTGCATGCCCCAACCTGACCGGGGTTTTTAATTCATTGACACAGGCAGGTACAACTCCCTATTGTGAAGTCCCTGTGGACCAACAGCATGGGTGGGTGCCAGGAAGCCACCGGCAGCACATAAATATATCCCATTGCATTGCCCATCACAGCTGAGGTAATGTCATGTTTAATGCAGGTGGGCTTCGGCCCACACTGCATGCCCCAGTCAGACTGGGGTTCTTTAGAAGTGGACACATGCAGTTACAACTCCGTGTGGACCGACAGCATGGGTGGCTCCCTGGAACCCACTGGCGGTACATAAATATATCCCATTGCAGTGCCCAGCACAGCTGAGGTAACGTCAGCTTTAATGCAGATGGGCAAAAAATTTATTGGATTACACTGTAGGCGAGGGCCCCAAAAAATTGGTGTACCAACAGTACTAATGTACCTCAGAAAAATTGCCCATGCCCAACCAAGAGGGCATGTGAAACCCATTAATCGCTTTGGTTAATGTGGCTTAATTTGTAACTAGGCCTGGAGGCAGCCCAGTTAAAATAAAAATTGGTTCAGGTGCAGGTTTCAACGCTTTAATGAGCATTGAAACGTATAAAAATTGTTTAGAAAAATTATATGACTGAGACTTGTGGGCCTAAGAAAAATTGCCCGTTCGGCGTGATTACGTGAGGTTTCAGGAGGAGGAGCAGGAGGAGGATGAATATTATACACAGATTGATGAAGCAAAAATGTCTCCGTTTTTGATGGTGATAGAGAACGATGCTTCCATCCGCGGGTGCAGCCTACGTATTGCTTAGGTATCGCTGCTGTCCGCTGGTGGAGAAGAGAAGTCTGGGGAAATCCAGGCTTTGTTCATCTTGATGAGTGTAAGCCTGTCGGCACTGTCGGTTGACAGGCGGGTACGCTTATCTGTGATGATTCCCCCAGCCGCACTAAACACCCTCTCTGACAAGACGCTAGCCGCAGGACAAGCAAGCACCTCCAGGGCATACAGCGCGAGTTCAGGCCACGTGTCCAGCTTCGACACCCAGTAGTTGTAGGGGGCAGAGGCGTCACGGAGGACGGTCGTGCGATCGGCTATATACTCCCTCACCATCCTTTTACAGTGCTCCCGCCGACTCAGCCTTGACTGGGGAGCGGTGACACAGTCTTGCTGGGGAGCCATAAAGCTGGCAAAGGCCTTGGAGAGTGTTCCCCTGCCTGTGCTGTACATGCTGCCTGATCTCCGCGCCTCCCCTGCTAGCTGGCCCTCGGAACTGCGCCTTCTGCCACTAGCGCTGTCGGATGGGAATTTTACCATCAGCTTGTCCGCCAGGGTCCTGTGGTATAGCATCACTCTCGAACCCCTTTCCTCTTCGGGTATCAGAGTGGAAAGGTTCTCCTTATACCGTGGGTCGAGCAGTGTGTACACCCAGTAATTCGTAGTGGCCAGAATGCGTGTAACGCGAGGGTCATGAGAAAGGCATCCTAACATGAAGTCCGCCATGTGTGCCAGGGTACCTGTACGCAACACATGGCTGTCCTCACTAGGAAGATCACTTTCAGGATCCTCCTCCTTCTCCTCCTCAGGCCATACACGCTGAAAGGATGACAGGCAAGCAGCAAGGGTACCCTCAGCAGTGGGCCAAGCTGTCTCTTCCCCCTCCTCCTCATGCTCCTCCTCCTCCTCCTCAACGCGCTGAGATATAGACAGGAGGGTGCTCTGACTATCCAGCGACATACTGTATTCCCCCGGCTCTGTTTCCGAGCGCAAAGCGTCTGCCTTTATGCTTTGCAGGGAACTTCTCAAGAGGCATAGCAGAGGAATGGTGATGCTACTGATTGCAGCATCCCCGCTCACCATCTGGGTAGACTCCTCAAAGTTTCCAAGGACCTGGCAGATGTCTGCCAACCAGGCCCACTCTTCTGTAAAGAATTGAGGAGGCTGACTCCCACTGCGCCTCCCATGTTGGAGTTGGTATTCCACTATAGCTCTACGCTGCTCATAGAGCCTGGCCAACATGTGGAGCGTAGAGTTCCACCGTGTGGGCACGTCGCACAGCAGTCAGTGCACTGGCAGATTAAACCGATGTTGCAGGGTGCGCAGGGTGGCAGCGTCCGTGTGGGACTTGCGGAAATGTGCGCAGAGTTGGCGCACCTTTCCGAGCAGGTCTGACAAGCGTGGGTAGCTTTTCAGAAAGCGCTGAACCACCAAATTAAAGATGTGGGCCAGGCATGGCACGTGCGTGAGGCTGCCGAGCTGCAGAGCCGTCACCAGGTTACGGCCGTTGTCACACACGACCATGCCCGGTTGGAGGCTCAGCGGCGCAAGCCAGCGGTCGGTCTGCTCTGTCAGACCCTGCAGCAGTTCGTGGGCCGTGTGCCTCTTATCTCCTAAGCTGAGTAGTTTCAGCACGGCCTGCTGACGCTTGCCCACCGCTGTGCTGCCACGCCGCGCGACACCGACTGCTGCTGACGTGCTGCTGCTGACACATCTTGATTGCGAGACAGAGGTTGCGGAGGAGGAGGAGGAGGGTGGTTTAGTGGAGGAAGCATACACTGCCGCAGATACCACCACCGAGCTGAGGCCCGCAATTCTGGGGGTGGGTAGGACGTGAGCGGTCCCAGGCTCTGACTCTGTCCCAGCCTCCACTAAATTCACCCAATGTGCCATCAGGGAGATATAGTGGCCCTGCCCGCCTGTGCTTGTCCACGTGTCCGTTGTTAAGTGGACCTTGGCAGTAACCGCGTTGGTGAGGGCGCGTACAATGTTGCGGGAGACGTGGTCGTGCAGGGCTGGGATGGCACATCGGGAAAAGTAGTGGCGACTGGGAACTGAGTAGCGCGGGGCCGCCGCCGCCGCCATCATACCTTTAAAAGCCTCCGTTTCCACAACCCTATACGGCAGCATCTCCAGGCTGATAAATTTGGCTATGTGCACGTTTAACGCTTGAGCGTGCGGGTGCGTGGCGGCGTACTTGCGCTAGCGACGGCTGGATGGTGCGCTGACAGACATTGGTGGATGGGGCCGAGGACAGCGGAGGTGAGGGTGTGGGTGCAGGCCAGGAGACGGTAGTGCCTGTGTCCTGAGAGGGGGGTTGGATCTCAGTGGCAGGTTGGGGCACAGGGGGAGAGGCAGCGGTGCAAACCGGAGGCGGTGAACGGCCTTCGTCCCACCTTGTGGGGTGCTTGGCCATCATATGTCTGCGCATGGTGGTGGTGGTGAGGCTGGTGGTGGTGGCTCCCCGGCTGATCTTGGTGCGACACAGGTTGCACACCACTGTTCGTCGGTCGTCTGCACTCTCAGTGAAAAACTGCCAGACCTTTGAGCACCTCGGCCTCTGCAGGGTGGCATGGCGCGAGGGGGCGCTTTGGGAAACAGTTGGTCGATTATTCGGTCTGGCCCTGCCTCTACCCCTGGCCACCGCACTGCCTTTCCAACCTGCCCTGCTGCTGCCCTTGCCTCCCCCTCTGAAGACCTGTCCTCAGTAGGCGTAGCAAACCAGGTGGGGTCAGTCACCTCATCGTCCTGCTGCTCTTCCTCCGAATCCTCTGCGCTCCTCCCTCGGACTTACTGCCCTTACTACTACCTCACTGATGGACAACTGTGTCTCATCGTCATCGTCCTTCTCACCCACTGAAAGCTCTTGAGACAGTTGCCGGAAGTCCCCAGCCTCATCCCCCGGACCCTGGGAACTTTCCAAAGGTTGGGCATCGGTCATGACAAACTCCTCCAGTGGGAGAGGATTCGGAACCATTGCTGCCCATTCTGGGCAGGGGCCCGAGAACAGTTCCTGGGAGTCTGCCTGCTCCTCAGAATGTGTCATTGTAATGGAGTGAGAAGGCTGGGAGGAAGGAGGAGCAGCAGCCAGAGGATTCAGAGTTGCAGCAGTGGACGGCGCAGAAGTCTGGGTGGTCGATAGATTGCTGGATGCACTTTCTGCCATCCACGACAGGACCAGCTCACACTGCTCATTTTCTAATAAAGGTCTACCGCGTGGACCCATTAATTGTGAGATGAATGTGGGGACGCCAGAAACATGCCTCTCTCCTAATCCCGCAGCAGTCGGCTGCGATACACCTGGATCAGGAGCTCGGCCTGTGCCCACACCCTGACTTGGGCCTCCGCGTCCTCGGCCGCGTCCACATCCTCTAGGGCTACCCCTACCCCTCAGCATGGTGTATTGCCAGTAGTGCAGAAACAGAACGCTGTAATTAAATGTGCCGCTTATTGGCCTGTGGTTGGAGGCTGACTTCGCTTACGGAACGCACAGCAGAGCCAGGAAAGAATTTTGCGCAAGCCTGCTGTAACACTTGGCTGGCTGCGTATGAATTAGGACAACTACCAACAGCAGAGACACAGTACACTGAGGACGGTCACAGGCAGCCCAAATAGATTTTTTTTCCCAAATGTTTTTGGAAAGGCCCACTGCCTATATACACTAAATATGTCTTCTGTCCCTGCCTCACCACTTCTGGCCCTGGACAATGTAAAATTACTGCAGACTGTTTCACTGTGGACAGGAATACAGCGGTGATGTAACAGGCAACACGGAGCCAGGAAAGAATTTTGCGCAAGCCTGCTGTAACACTTAGCTGGCTGCGTATGAATTAGGACAACTACCCCCAGCAGAGACCCTGTACACTGAGGACGGTCACAGGCAGCCCAAATAGATTTTTTTTCCCAAATGTTTTTGGAAAGGCCCACTGCCTATATACACTAAATATGTCTTCTGTCCCTGCCTCACCACTACTGGCCCTGGACAATGTAAATTTACTGCAGGACGCAATGCTCTGCATGGCCGATATACAAAAAAAAAAAAAAGTGCAACACTGCAAAAAGCAGCCTCCACACTACTGCACACGGTTAGATGTGGCCCTAAGAAGGACCGTTGGGGTTCTTGAAGCCTAAAATAACGCCTAACACTCTCCCTATAGCAACTCCAGCAAGACAGCACTTTCCCTGAGCTATGTCAGAATGCATCTGTGGCGAGCCGCGGGCGGGCCGATTTTTATACTCGGGTGACACCTGATCTCGCCAGCCACTCACTGCAGGGGGGTGGTATAGGGCTTGAACGTCGCAGGGGGAAGTTGTAATGCCTTCCCTGTCTTTCTATTGGCCAGAAAAGCGTGCTAACGTCTCAGAGATGAAAGTGAAAGTAACTCGAACATCGCGTGGTACTCGTTACGAGTAACGAGCATCTCGAACACGCTAATACTCGAACGAGTATCAAGCTCGGACAAGTACGTTCGCTCATGTCTACTATCAACTCATCTGAGCGGACATGCGAATGTTCCATTTTTTTCAATGGGTGCGAAATACCGCAGGTCGTCCACACGGGTGACGATCACGGATTCCGCAATTGAAATCCAGTCGTGTGCAGGCGGCCATACAGTGAGAAAGTATAATAGAAAGATTAGCATTTCTTCCGTATCTGGGACCCTCTCCTGGTTTTGGCTCACGAAATACTGATGTGAAGAAGCGCTAAAGCTGTATTTATATGGCAATATCGGTCCTCTTGTAAAAATGTCTATGTGAGTGTAATGCGGTTTGTAAAATAATTACATTGCATCACCAAGAATTATATTTTCAATAGGAAAATTTGAAATTCATATCGCACTCGTATGAAACTCACGTGTACATGCAAGTGCAATGTGATTTCTAACTCGTCCATAGGAAATAATGGGTGAGTTTTCTGCCAAAACAGCAAAAAAAATAGAACGCTTGCAATTTTTCCATCTCACAGCATCACAGCGAGAGAAAAATCGCCCATGTAAATAGACCCATTTAAAATAATGGATTCTATTTTTGTGCGTCTCACAAAACACAAAACTCACCAGTGTAAATAAGCCCAAAGGGTGTTGTCATCTTTATTTCAGGGGTGTAGCTAGAACAGGCTGATTGAGCATATGCCCGGGTACTGGGTGTCAAGCAAGGAACCAACAAGCTACAATGCCTTTGCTAAGGTATTTGGATACAAGACTGGGAAGGGATTCTAGCCTAGCTACAACCCTGGGTCAGTATTACAGCCTTATTGGCACTCGAAGTGCTACTGTATGCTGTTTCCAGAAGGCACCATCGTTTCCTCATTGAGCGAGGAAATGCTCAGTAATTCGGCATACATTGGAGCCATACCATGTATAGGTGCTATGATGGCTCCATGGTAGTCTACAGATTTGGGCAGTATGGTGGCTCTGTACTTAGCATTGTTACCTTGCAGTGCTGGGGTCAGAGCTTTAAATCCAACATAGGACATTTGTATGTTCTCCCTATGTTTGCTTGTGTTTCTTTCCACACTCCAAAAACATGCTAATAGACTAATTTAAAGAAAAAATAAATAAATTGAGCCCCAATGGGGACAGAACCCATTATGTAAGTTGCTATCTAATGTGCATGCGCTATATAAATAAAGGTTTATGTAATGTATTTAACAACATGAATCCCTAATAAGGCAATGTGCATGAGGCCTAAGAGTATTTAGACATTTCTAACAGTATCACTAGTCATGAGATAGTAAAAACGTACATAACAATTTAATCAGCATGAGGCCTTAGTGAGACAGGCGTTTTTTCACACGATTTGCGCATGCGCATGCGTCCGGCGATTTTATAAAACCATTGCTTTGCAATGGTATCGGACACATGAGCGCTTTTTATGCGCTCGTCCGATAAATTATAGAACAGAAATCGCAGATCGCACCTATCTGCGATCTGCGATTCCTGTTCTCTTCTCTATATGCGCTCAATGGGGCCGGCGGCAGCAGCGCCGACCCCATTGAGAGCATATACTAGACAAATCATTCTTCTCTGCCACAGCTGTAACAGCTGTGCAGAGAAGAACGATGTTTGCCCATTGAATTCAATGGAGCCGGCAATACAGCCGGCTCCATTGAAAGCAATGGGCTGCCGGCGATCGTGGGATGAATTGTCGGGAAGGGCTTAAATATATAAGCCCTTCCCTGCAATTCATCCAGAAATGTGTAAAAATAAAAAAATATATATATATTCACCTTGTCCCAGGAGATGGAGTTCAGCGCGGCCGGCCTGCAGTGGGTGTGAGTGGGTGTGAGTCAGACCTGCCCCCTGATTGGCTCAGCCTGAGTGAGTGAGTGCTGCCTCTGAGTGAGTGCTGCCTCTGATTGGCTCAGCGCTGAGCCAATCAGGGGGCAGGTCTGACTCACACCCACTCACACCCACTGCTGGCTGGCCGCGCTGAAGTCCGTCTGCCGGGACAAGGTGAGTATATATATTTTTTTTATTTTTACACATTTCTGGATGAATTGCAGGGAAGGGCTTATATATTTAAGCCCTTCCCGACAATTCATCCCGCGAGCGCCCGCAGCGCATTGCTTTCAATGGAGCCGGCTGTATTGCCGGCTCCATTGAATTCAATGCGCTGGACAGCTCCGGCCCGTTTCTATTGAAACGCGGCTAGGAGCAGTTTTTTCGGGCGATTTCTCGGCCCCGGTCACGCGATTTGCGGATGCGCATCCGCCATGCGATCCGCAAATCGCGGCAAAAAACGCCCGTGTGACTAAGGCCTGAATGGGATAATGTAACCTATGGAATAAAAGCCCATTTACAAGCAATGATTATTGCTCAAAATTCATTAAAACGATGGCTTTGAGCGATAATTGTTGTGTGTAAATGCTACCATCATGCACTTTTTGTCTGAACGATTATTTTTAGGTGAGCTTAAAAACCATTGTTTAGACCTCACGCTATGTTCTCCATGTCAGCAGGAGATTACATTGTATGCTCTCTGCAGCCCATGTGAGAAAACAGACCACACACTGTGTTCTGCATGGAAGCAGCTGATTATACATTATACATTGTATTCTCATAGCAGCCCTTGGCCGAACAATGGAACTAATTGCAGAGCTTAGAGCACCTGCTGAGTTCCGCAAGCAGCTCCCAGAGGCTCATTTGGATGCAAATGAAGCTGCTAAAGTACTAATGGGCTGACAGAGCAGCCAGCAGGGGGCCAGGCCAACTGGAGGAGATTTCACTCTTCGCTCTCCCCCATTCCCCTCTATTCACTTAACACAGTGGCTGTTCAGTACTGAGCAGCTGCTGTTTACACTGAAGATTAGCGATCTGCTCATCGTCCATCATTTATGCAGCCTAAACAATGAAAGATGAGCTGAACAGTGAGTGTTCAGTGTAAATAGCAGCCGTTCAGTACTGAACGGACGCTCTGTTAAGTGAATGGAGAGTGCTGGTGGAGAGAGAGGAGTGAAATATCCTCCAGCTGCAAGCCAGCGATACTATTGCACGGGAGCGAGTACATGTGGTTACAAGTGTCAGGCATCGTTTTCCCGACAGTCGGCCCATGTAAATGGGGCTTTAGATGAGGAACACTTTTATTTTGTATGGAAAAGGGGAATTGACACCCAAGCTGATTACATGCGTCCCTACAATGACTCCAAGAAATGTACTGAAATAAGATGTTTGATCCAGTTCCTTACGGTGGGACATACGCTAGAATAATTCCATAATATGGCATCCAATGGAGTTTTTTTATGTTAGAGAATCCAACAGAAAAAAACTTTCATCCTGTCTCTGCAGGAAATTATAGGCACACAAAGCTATAGTGAAGTCCAATGCTTTTTATAGATTCCTTACAAAATGGAGCCAGAATACAGCCATGTGCATGCAGTCTAAGGATGCCTTCACATATACAGTTATGTTGCAGTTTTTGATGCAGTATCCACAACTGGATCCTAAAGTAAGGAAAAGTTAAAAGAAAGGCCTGCACTGACAACTGCATGTGTAACCTGACCTTACATATTCCAAAATGTAAGTGGTTTGCTCATTCTTGTACCTGCAGACAACAGTGTAGCCATATGTGGTGCAGAAGTGTAGTGGCCTAGTATATGCTTTCCTCGCCCCCTCCATAATATCATGCATGTAATGTCTTTTGTAGATGCGCTGTGCAAATCTGTCTTGTCACTATTATGTGTATTGCACAGCTGCAGTGTGTAATGGGTTAGATGTTTGCAAAGCATGCAGATTGCCTGTGAATGTATCAATCTATGTCCTGTCACGTAGTATGAGTGAGAGTATAAATAGGAGTGCTTGAGAGCAGGAAGAGGTCCATGTCTTCTGGGTTCCTGATAAAGAGTGCCAGCTGCATTGGGGTACCTTTAACCCTCATGTAGTGAAGAATGAAGAAGGAGGAGAGGTTCCCCAGATTGCCTGATCTAGCATGAGAGAGGAGTGAGCCCCAATTGAAGAGAGAGCGTAAGAGAGAAGTAAGTGGAGTTTTCCCCAAGGCTCAGTGCAGAGGTACCCTTATCAATTGTTCACACTTGAGCGTCCTGAAGTCTGGGACCGCCGGGTGGAGGTACTCTTCTTCAATTGTTCACGCCCAAGCATCCTGAAGTCTGGGACCGCTGGGTGGAGGTACGCGTTTTCAATTGTTCACAAACAGATGTCCTGAAGCCTTGGTTCACCGTGTGGAGGTACTCCTAATCAAGTCTGTCTAAATGCCTGCACTTGTAATATTGTCTACTTTGCCTTGTACTGCTAGAGTTTGTTTAAGTAAAGTTGTTCCAGGTGCTGACCATTCCCAGGGACCTGAGGTACGTTACATCTGTCTGCTTCTCATTTATTCCCCGCCGAAGGTCATTCCGGTGTGTGTTGGAACGGTGGCGTCAACTGTCACAATACTTATCCCTGTTCTACCGTTTATTAGGCATACCTCTCCTAGGAGTGTCCGAAAAAGGCCCAGTCCTGCCCTCGTCGTGGCTACGTGTGTCCCTCCAGGAGGGAGCGTGGTAAGTGCTCCCATGACAAGCCAGGATCTTACCCTCCCCACTCCTCAACATATGCCCTGTGTCTGGGGTGACCCTACGGGACGCTGCAGAGGTGGCTGTCACATTTTGGCTTCTAAGCCCCAAATTCTGTCTGCCACAAAAGACACCGGTATTATAAAAGAGACACAGTAGGTGGGAAGCCCTGTTACAGATTATGCATTGGTGCTCAGAAGCTATATGTTACTCTACTACCTAGAAGTGTTTTCTCTTAATGTACAATGGTGCTTTCACACCTGTGTAGGGGATTGCACTTTCGTGCTCCATTCGGGGACCAAGAAAGGGGAATACCCACAACTGAATGTCTCCATCTCTTGATGGAACCGAACAGCGCCAGACAGACCACATTGACTATAATGGGGTCCGTTGGGTTTCCACCAAGCTGCCCAATTTTTGATGGAAGGAAAAGGGCTGCATGCAGCACTTTTTCTTCTGATATTTTGAGCCAGATCTGTGACTGAACCTCCGGCTGGAGGTTCCAACGCAGATGTGAAACCAGCCTTACTGAATCTACTATAAAAAAACTTACCGGCTTTTTCTTGCACCACATTTTGACCCCTATGCATGACCTTTCGTAGATGATTTTAGTGTCATTAGATTAGTTACATCCTCACCACCGCCATAAAATTTGAGTTTGATACATTGAGTGATCTGCCAGCAGTGCAGCTAAGGAGAGTCAGGGCTCCTTCACACCAGTGAGGGTGATATCGGGCTGTGAATCATGGGAAGATATCACCCTTGCAATCCATGTGGAAACTCTTGGATGCGAGGCACTACCACATGGAAACAGCCTCGCATCCTTGCGGGGCTGAAGGAATCCCCTGGCACTGCTGTCACAGCTGTTGCAGGGGATCGTGATGTTCTCCCATTGTTTTCAATGGTCGATATTGCAAAAAGAAAGGACATGCTGCAATTTTTTCCCTGCATAGCATCGCAATTGGTGCCATGCAGGTAAACATCGCAAATGCGAAAGAAACCATTTTATGTTTGCGTAGCGACATCGCATCAATCTAGTTCATAGAACAAAACTGTTAAACAAAAATCAATAAAATTGTAAAAAAAAAAATAGCCCCCTGCCCCTGTAATACTGGAATTGATGGGGATTTATGTTACAAGCTAGAATAAAGAAGTTTACTAGTGAGAAATGCTCACTTTACTGTTATCATTGAAATGCTGGATGTAGTGTTCACCTGGGAAGAATTCTGGGCAGTTAATGATTTCCTATGTGCTGTTAGGTATTGCACTGTATTGTAGATACGCTTCTTACTCTCCCAGTCAGTTCTGCAGAGATTTTCCATGAGTGTTGCTTGGCTGTTGTTGGTGTGCATGAGACCTGATGAAAATCAATCTTCTGATGATGTTATGTGCTGGATAATGTGTTAAATGTGTGAATCAGTCATTACAAGTCTGTGGAAGTAGTTTGCACTTTTGACATGGCTGCCATCCATGCCTGGGTAGTAAAGAAAGAAGGACACACATGACTGCTACTGTTTAGTCAAGCAGAAAAAGGGTTGTGAGTGGGGAAATCTTGGAGGTAATCTCGGGGTCGTACTGAATTGATTTTAATGGACATGGATATTTATGCACATTCTTATTGGGTCCTTTTATTATGCAATGAAATCTGAATGTTATGTTAGTTAATGACCCATAGATGACGGTAGCCAAGGGACATACTGAGACAACTGTCCTCCGATAGCTTCAAATAATTGCATACTTTTGACATATTTTATGCTTTGCATTGATGAAACCTTTATATCCTTCATATGTCCTCCCTTCAGTTTCCCTAAATGCTGGTTCTGGCCATAGACACCGAGATCATTGTTAGAATGGATGCATTCAGATACTTGGGTGCTATATTGGAATCATTTTATTTCACTCTTCTTGGGGAATGATACAAGATTTTTTATGGACTGAGGACTCATTCATATGAGTGTGTCTGGACCAAACATGAACAAAAAAAAGTCTATATTTTGTCCGTATTTCATAGATCTGCTAACACTGAATGGGCTAGATATGTATGAAGAATTGGACCAGAATAGTGCAAGCTGTGATTTTTAGGTCCATGTAAAAAACAGTATGTGTGAATAGTCTCCATGACTAATATGGGCCCATGTCCAATGAACAGATGGACAGCACAGGCTAACAAATGTACTTGTCTGAATATGTCTGAATAAGCCCTAAAACTGTAAAATAATAAGTTTACCTTACCATTTGAATAATATATATGCACAACTGTTTGCTTGGTTTTCCACTGCTATTGCCACCATTGCAGTGACATTCCGTGGGCAAAACATGTTAGTGCAGCAAAATGCAATAAACAGCTATTGGAGTAGCTATAGGGCAATGATCGCAATTTGTACCAGACCCCTAAGTCTAAATGACCCATCATCACACTAATAGTGGTATCTTAAGATCTTTACATAATCATTCTTCACACAGTGTGCAGTCTGCATATTCTTCCCCTGACTCCTCCACTTTGGCCCTGCTAGTGTATTTTTGGGACACCAGAGAGAATGGTGATGGGAGGAGGATGCAGGCTGCATACAGTATCCTGTGGCAGCTGTATAAGAGTGTAAAGATCTGAAGGTTCTAGAGACAAATTAAGGGCATAGTGGACTACTCTAATACTGAGGCACAGAGGGGGCGCTATTACATACAGGAAGAAAAGGCACTGAAGACCACTACTACTTGAGGAGGAGGGGTACAGAGGGCCACTATTACTTTGAGGGGCAGGGACACACAGGGACCAGTATTACTCGGGGGCAAGGTCTCCTTGGACCACTATTAATTGGGGAGAGAGCAAAGGCACAGGGGATCAGGGGGGGGGGGGAGCAGGGACACAGAGGGCCACTATTAGTTGTGATGGGTTTAAGGTACTGAGGGGCAATAATTATTGGGGGCAGAGGCACAAAGGACTACTTTTACTGGGCAGGGAGCAGCATGGAACCACTATTACATGGGGTCAGGGGCGGGGCATAGAAGGGCCACTATTGTGGAGTGAAGTAGCACAGGCGACCACTAATACTTGGGGGCAGGGGTGCAAAGAATCACCATTACCTGGGAAGGAACACAAAGGGTCCATGATTAGTTTGTGGGGGCACTACGAGTCCACTATTAAATCATAGGAGCACACGGTGACCACTTCAGTATTACTTCGAAGAGAAAGTTATAGCTACATGATGTATCATTCTTATACATGACGTGTCATTGCAAAAAATAGAAACTTTAACAAGAATGATGACCAGTGCCCTTTGTAATGCACTCACCATTTTTGTTGTGATTCCATAACCTCTTATGCACAAATTTAAATGGTAAACCTATCTTAGACTTTATGGCATATCTACAGCATATGCCATAAACGTCTGATAAGTGCAGGTACCACCTCTGGGACCCACACTTATCAGGAATTAGGGCCTTCATTCCCCTGGCCACCCTGAATATGGTGCCAGAGGGGGTTGAAAGGATGGAAATAGCCGAGCGCCCTGTACTACACTATCTTTGTAACTCTTATAGAAGTCACTGGGAGCTATGTGAATAGCACAGCAGGCTACACTCTTTCCATAACGTGGGAACTGCAGAAACAGTATATCTTTGACTTCTACAGAGAGCTACAGAAACAGTGCAGCCTCCAAGCTTAGCTGTTACGGTCAGCCCGGCCAGCTAGTAATCAGCGGTCTTCCCATCTCGGTCATATTTGCCTGAATTAAAAACACCCCTTTAGGTCAGGATGTGGACAGCGGTAGCTGCTCTTGTTTGGGATAATCTGTTTCAGAGCGGGGATGAATATGAAAGCAACAACCATATGCAATATATTGCTTATGGACAGTGTTACATACGCTGCCTCTACCAATGTATAGGACTGGTGCTGCATGGTACACAGAGAAATAGACCATGCTGTGATCTATTTCTGGTGCATATCAATACACAGGGTCTACACACCGGTGTGCATGGATCAATGAAAGTCCACTGACTTTCATTGATTCCATTCACCATGTATCACGCAGCCATGCAACGCATGCGTAATATGCGGTGAAGCATGGTCGTGGACATGAGCCCTAACTGTCAGAATATGCCCAATGTTGTGCATAATACATTACTTGATGAAGGGTCGCATTCAAACCCCAAAACGTGTTGTCATTTGCGTCTGGAATAAAATAGTTAAACTCACCTGCTATCTGAGAGTTTTCTGTGTTCCTGATTTATTGCGCCAATACTGGAGTGGTCCTACCCCTGTCCTGTGTCATTATATAGGAATATATATAGGGTGGGGCCCTTGGCCGACTAGTTTAAAAACTGAGGAAAGCAATGTAAGTGCATTGAAATGTTATGATTAATAATAATATCATACAACACAACAGAATAACGACTGGACCTTCAGATCCACAAAGCCTAATATGGATTGATAGACCCTACGAGGGTAATCTGTAGATTATTTGGATACAGAAATATATCAAAGGCCAGGGACCACCTACTCTGCATTAAAGGTTCACAAAATATGGAACGCAATTATTATAAATAATAAATACTGCTAGATGCTTAAAGGGGTGTCTGGTCCTTGGCAAAAAATAAGGCAGAAAGATCCATCTCAGATGCTTCGACAGTTCCCCCAAGCTGCCAGTGATGACGTACCATGGATAGGTGGCCTCAGCAGTTACCTGCCATACTTATTTGCATCACAACCAGTTTATGGGGAATATAAGTATTTACTAACACACATATGTCAGGAAAGCTGGCAGGTCCCGTTTACATGACCATATTATGGACCCGTGTAGTACAGATGCATATGTGTACAGCACCTCCAAGGGCTTTGAAGCACAAAGCTAATTTTATCAAGGATTCTGTATTATTTCATGAGAAAAAATAATAATGGCATTTCCAAAACATTAAGGCCCCTTTACATGGCCCAATGATCGGGCATAAATGTTCATACAAACGTTTATTTGACTCATCACCAAGTTGTGTGAAGATGAACCCAATCAGCTGACGAAGGAGCAAACACTTGTTCATTGGCTTATTGCATTTTTTGTGCATCCCCAAAAATATCACTGTTATTGGTAGCCATCTCCCTGTGTAAATGGGGAATGTGCTGCTGATGGCTATGAAAATGTATGAGGGACAAATGATCGTATGAGCGATTGTGTGTCCCTCATATTCTGAATTGGCCTGTGTGGAGGCTAGGTAAATGAGCGTCGATCACGTTGATTGGCACTCGTCATCAAGAGGTTATAAGGACCCTTACAGAAGCACAGAAATCTGTAATACTATATATACCACTACACATACATGGCACTGCTGTGAGCATGAGCCTTTACATTGCTATCATCATTACCATCATGTATTAGTCAAAATGAGCATATCCTTAGCTCTTGACTCAGCCTGCATTCATTCACATAATAGAAAGTGTCATATATGTATGATTTGGACATAATAAATGCATCTAAACAACATACAATAGGAATAATCTCTATCCTCATGGTTTTACTAGTCCTGATGTGTCAACAATGTGGGGAGTGAGCTGTAGCAGAAGTGACTGGAGGCCTTAGCAGGGACAGATCTGCGAGGAGTAGTAGTATTCTGTGGGGGAACAGGCATTTGTGTGTCTTGATGTGATGGACACAGACCCCTGATACTCCCATAGGATGAACTGAATTTAACACCGGAGCTGGGGCTCATTAACTGGCTCCAGGTTTCCTAAAAGCTCCTTCCTTTTCCTCTTCTCCTCGGGGCATTGGGGCAGAAGGATACCTATCAGTTCACTGAGGGCATCCCCACACTAACCATTCTAGCAGAACAGCTTGGGAAATGACACATTGTGGTTGACTTCAGGATAATCACTATTGTGAAACAATCATTTGTAGACAACAAGCAGAGCATTACGTTGATTATCCAGAGATAAATGATCTTAGATTAGTTTAAACATGAGTTTAAATTATACCTCAATTTCCAAATGTCATGCTTCACATAGCTATAATAATTTGAAAAAAAACAAAACAAGAAATTCTTATTTTTTATCAAAATTGATATAAAAACTGTGAATCCCACCTGAATTATTTATGGAAATTCCATAAAATACACTCATTGTAAAAAAAAAAAAAAAAAAATCAAGCACCTAGAAGGAGCTATCGGAATGGAATGGAACTTTCTGTGTGTGATTGTAACGTGAATATAAGTGATTACAATATCAGAGCAAAAGGATAACATATTGCAGAAGATTGAAAATGTGAAGGGAGGCTTAAGTACCATGTTGGGCCACCTCCAGCTTGGATGCAAGATATGGGTGGGCATGGAGGTATACAGGTTCTGTATGGTATCCTGCGGCATATCTGTCCTCCATATTTTCTGTAACTGAGCCTCTAGATCATGCAAACTCGTAGGCTGTTAAAGTTGGTGTCCCAGATGATCCCGTACATATTCTATTGGTGATAAATCTGGTGACCAGGCATGCATGGAAGTGTGACAATGTAGTAGATTCATTCCTGTGACACCCATTGTGTGTGCGGCCGAGCATTATCCTGCTGCCTCTTGGAAGCCGCCATGAGAGGAACACGTGTGGCTACAGGATGTCCTGAACATATCGCTGAGCTGTCATTGTCCCTCACACCCCTATGTCTCCAGACAGGAATACGGCTATTGTCAGTACCTAAACTAAACCTGGATTTGTTGCTGAAGACACCTCGGTTCTACTCTCTAGCAGTCTCGTTTTGTTGCTAACGACACCACTGCAAACAGGAGCAATAGGTGACAAAGGCGGTACATGTAATGGGCACTGTAAGACCAAATGTCCTTCAGCCAAGTACCTGAAAATGGTTCTGATAGACACAGGGGCCTGTAATAATGGTGCCAACGGTCTGGATGGTGGACATTAAACAGTTGCAGCTGCTTGTGGTTGTCGGACGATCAGATGATCCTTTCTACTGGTGGTCTGTCGAGGGCATTCTGAGCCTAGTTGCCTTGTATGTGTTCCCCTCATGCATCCACTGGTCCCAACATCTCCTAATAGTCTGGTGAGAACAGCCCAGGTGGCGGGCTATTTGTCGATATGACCATCCAGCTTCCTGCATTCCAATAATGCCCCCCCTCTCAAATTCTGTTAACTGGGTGAAATGTCTTTGATTGCAGTGTAGAGGCGTCTAGTGGTCTACAAGCTCTATACAAGTGGAAAAGAGGTCCGCTACACACAAGTAGTCTCTGAGAGCCTTCTATAGGTCAAGGGTGGAACCACTTTTATGGCCTCAGGTGGCAAGACCATTTATCCTAATCACGCCACAACTCTTATCATTTGCATATCTGCCTGAGATGTTACTGCATGATGAGTTTTGAAGCAAAATAACAACTTCTAGGTGCTTGATTTTTTTGACAAAGAGCTGTATATGCCAATAATGTCTGATAGGGGTCGTTCCCACTTTTAAGACCCACACCAATCACCAAATATTGGGTACTCCAACTCCCAGCCCATTTGGTGAGGTAGGCATGGTGCATGAGGCCTCCATGGAACCTTCATACAGTAACCTTCCGAAGTTTGGAAACACCTTACATTTTAAACAGCAAATAACTAGTCAGAAACATCTCGGAGAGATTTTCTACTAACAATGGAAATCTATCTACTGACTGTAAAACATAAAAGTTGATCCACCACATGCTAAACGTATGCAAGGCTGTCAGACAGGCAAAGGGTGGATACTTCAAGAAGTCCACAATTTGAAGATATTTCCATATTACAAACATTAGATGGAAGATTGAACTGTTTTTGTTTTGTCTTGTTTTAATTCAATAAACATGTACTCTATTTTTCGGGTTCTGAGACGCACCTATTAGGCACACCCAGTTTTAGACAACAGAAAATAGAATAAAAAAATGTCATACTAATTAAGCCTTCCCTTGTAGGCTAAAGAAGTAGACTGTTTAGTTTCAAGTGGACTTGGATAGCGCAGTGGCCCCAATAGTGATCATGTCCCCTCTTAGTGGCTTTTATAGTAATAAATAGTGGCCCCCAGCAGTAAAAGTGCCACCTGTTCCTTTGGCCGGGCAGCAACCCCCCTTCACTCTGTAACTCTTGTCCAGCTGCCACTGATTATTATCAGTGACTATGACCACTGACTTCTCTCCATGGCATTCATGCTAGTGTCCATACTCATTCTGTACACAGCACAGATGCTGGGGGAGGGTAAAAGATCATAGTCTCTGAATCAGCGGTGGCTAGATTGGAGCAACTGAATTCAGGCAAAGTACTTGTTTGGTTTGGTGGTCCTAATGATCAGTTAGTTACTTGATCACTATAGAAGCGGTCAGAGGGGTCTGGCACTGCCAAACCTTCCTGACATTGGATAGTTTTTTCTTACTAAAAAGTGAATCTTTTAGTCCAAAAAATGTGTTAATCTCAAGATTCGGGAGTACTATTTCCTAACTTTACATTTTTAAGGTGTGTTTCCAAACATCTAAAGGGTACTGCAATACACCAATGTCACCTGCTCTCATGTATCTATCATATAAGATGATTCCTTTGACTATGTTTCTCCTTTAAATTGATTGTTTTGGTGCCATAGACAGAGTAGTATTGTTAAAGGGGCATTTCAATTTTATGAAGTGAAGACATATCACTAGGAAATGCCATCCCATTATGACCAGTGGGGGTCAGACCTCTGTAATCTCAACCTATCCTAAGAAAGAAAGATCTATAATGCTGATCTAGCACTGTTTTTCCTTGCACAGTGGCACCCGGCCACCAACGTACAGAGCCCTCCAGCACAACTCTACGTAAGTGAATGAGGCTGGCTGCAGTTTCCTGCACAGCTGGTTGACCTGGAGTGCTGTTGTAGTGCTAAATCGGTGCGGTGGCCCCTTCATTCCCAAGATCAATGGGAGTCTCAAAGGTCAACCCCCCACTTGTCATTTATAGAATCATATCTTGCATCATAGTAAACTAGATATTAAAGGCTTGAAGCTGAGGACCCCCACCCACATTGTGCTACCTATAGTACTGGTGCCTTCTTATATAGCAAAGAAGCCATTGGCTCATACAGCTTTATGTATAGTGCCCTATTTAGATAAACATGGCTGGACCATTGTACAGAACAAGCACTTGTACCTTTTGGGCCACTCCTAACTTTTCATGAGTTGTAAGCTCTTGGTAGCAGAGCCATCATTTCTAGTGTTCCTTTTCAGTCATCCGATACTGTACGTAATGTCTGATTTTGCCTCTTCACGTACCCTCTGATTTGTAGGATAATTATTGGGTTTCTGGCACCAGTGCCCCTGTGAGGCTGTGTTCACACGGGCAATTTTCCCACATGGGCTCTATTCGATACCAAGATGGACAGAATTCGCACGTCCTTAGAATGTAAGCGATTTTTCTCTTGGACCTATAGGCCAATCTAGACTGTATTCACAGGGGCAAGCGCATTTTTAGTCAGTGAAAAACAGTCCATTTTCCATGCAACTTATGAGCTATTTTTATTGGATTTTTAAATGTGTTTTTATCATGCATTTTTCTCCGCTCTGTACTTCTTTTTCCATATGCTTCCCATAATAACCAGCGTTAAAAACGCAACGCATCCATCGTATTGAAATCGCATGTAAAACAGTTTATCACTGACCTACATTACTTGGGTGCCCCATATAGCTATACAACTGTCCGATCGGCTGAAAATTGTAGTTCCATGTCAACAGGAGAAGAAAGTTGTCTAAACTTTTAAGTTAACTCCTTCATTACCATTCTACAATGGCTGTCAGACTATACCTCATGTAGCAGAACGAAACGTGTAAACTATTACATAACCACAGCAGGGGGGGGACAGGGAAGTGTGATTCCAGCATGGAAAGAGTTAGTGTAGGTCATTTTACTGCATGTGTTATTGGGTGTCGTGTGACAGTTTACGAATATTTGCTATTAGTAGTGCCAGCTCCAGTGGAGGTTCTTTATTTACTTCGGGAAGTAGTGCCACCTGCTGGAAGAATGTGGAATGGATTTGCAAAGTTCATTATGCTGCAATTGTGATTCCAGCAGCAATCTGAATTCTCCACCCTAAACAAAGTGAGAGAAAAGAAATCTCCATGCCCCTTTCATGAGATCCCAGTATTTTAAGAGCTGATACCAATAGCTAGAAACATTTCCTTCTTTTCAGAAACAGTCCGAACAAAAAGAGGGGAGAAGGACACTCCTATCATAATCTAGGATCAGACCTATGGACTCAAGCAATCAGTTTCCCAGATTACTTGTATTTAATACACAATGCATCATAAAACAAATCCCTCATCCTGACAGGAAGAAAATAGCTCATAGCAAGAGCTGCTCCAATTTATAACTAAATAAAAAAAAGTAAGAAAGAAACTCTCCAACAATGGGTGAGATTGGGGAGGGCAGGAAACCAATGACCAGAAAACCGGGACCTTTTTAAGGTTCTCAAGCACCCAAGTCTATGGGAATCTCTGGCCAGTTGTAAGGTTATTTACAAAGGATTTTTCCTGTCTTACCTAGCATTGCTGTGTGATTTTGCAGAAACAATGGCCATTATCTAAAGCAGCAGTTCAATGTCACAGATAACAGTCTGCTGAGACATATTAATCATCATCTCATGTCCAGAAAGCTGCCCCCTCCTCTTAAATAAATAGCACTTTATAACAGTGCACATTTATAATATTCGAAATTCTTCTTGTTACTTGGAAAGTGGAAGCCAAGAGAAACATGATCCGCATCAAATACTTTATTATCTGATCTTCAGAGGGGTCTTGTGTGTTACATTATATTCACACGGGCGGCTTTTTTTCAGTCTTTAAAAATTGGACTCATTTTGGTGCGTTTTTCACGTGATCTTTATACATTTCTGGAATTTTTCCCCGCATTTTTTATCGGTTTTGCATCCAATATTTACATGCATACAAAAAAATAAATAAACGCATGATGGGTTCTGCACACAGTTTTTTTTCTGGTTACATGCGACAAAAAAAAAAAAAAAACGGATCACAATCGTATCAAATGAGTGCATCCGTTATTTTTAAATGCACCCATAGACTTGAATGGTCAATTTTCGTCCAAAAATCCCAACCAAATAGCACATGCTGCGATTCCTTTTTGCTCGGACTATTCATCTGCTTACAAATTCGCACGTGCAGATAAACGTTTAAAATAATATGCTTTAACCCTGTCCGATTTCAGTCCAATTTTTACGGACAGGAAATAGGACGGAAAAACCATTCGTGTGCATATAGCCTTTAATCAAACAGGAAAGTTTAGATTTTTTTTTTCTCTGAGATCCATAAAAATATAATGATGTCCTGTGACGGAAGGAATTTTACTCTCATTTTCCATTTAGAAATCAAATAAACTGCGAGATCACGATATAAAGTAAAGAGCCTGCAAAATGTTCCAAATTCTGAGATTTGTGTATAAATCTCTGCAACAATGTTGCGAGTTTGACAGCAAAATAAATAAACAAACAGAAAAAAAACAATAAACACATAATGCTGCGGTGTTTGTTTTTAAGTAATTAATTAATCAGAATCTAGCTGGTTTAAATTAGCAAAAATTTCCCTGCTTGTAAAGTCCTAACGAAAACTCCTTTAACCTTGACTTACTTAATTGCAGTCAGGTCTAAAGTTGCTAGTTTATGTCGCTTTCCTGTTGCATTATCTTGCCTGTAAATATTAGTATTACTATAGGGTGATTGCAACCTCCTGAGCTTGCACTGACCAGTTTATGGTCTATTAGTAAAGATGAGACAAGGCTTTCAGACTGAACAGACTTCTTCAAAGGCTAAAGAGAGGAGATTTCCCTGTAAGAATGAAATCCACCCACCCCAGATCTCCCCATTGGTCGCTGATTGCCTGGATGGAATGGACATGCTGAAGGGGATGGTGCATCTGTAATCAGAGTGTCCTATAGGAGTCTTTAGCGACCTTTTAGTGACCTCTTCTCCTACAGGAGGCTGCTGCTGTCACTTTAAAAATGTCCTGAGAGAGGAGCCAGTGTCTGTGCTGTGAGATAGCTGGGGACCCCTCTCCTCCTCTTTCTGGATGGCCGCTCTCATCCTCTTTATAGAGACACTTCAGCAGTCACATAGAGAACTTCACAGTGTGCATTGAGGACTTGGGAAGGGGGGATTGCTCCCGGGAGGATCTTGAAGAAAGGCACCAAGTGGGATCTGCAACCTTGTAGCTCCGTCCTGGGACGTGTTTGCAAGGAGTCTCATCATTTCCAAGACACTGGGGCCAAGACGGAAAGAGCTGCTGTCACTGCAGGGATTGTGCACTTGGACATGGCATTATAGAGGCGAAATCCCAGGACAGGGGATCATCCTTTTACTCCAAGACAGGGGAGGTATCCAGGACAGACTTGCAGCAGTGACTCTCCAGCACGGCTGATTGCTGCTGCTGCTGTCTGGCTGGCTGATAAGAGCATAGGAAGTGTCCGGAGAAGGATCTGCTGGGATCATGCTGCTACAGCAGCTCTAGGCTGGGATCTGGAGCAGACAGGGCTTCCTTCTCAGGTAAGTGAGGACTCCTCTGGCAGCGGCTGGGATGTGGAGGCTTAGCTCTTGGCTGTGCTCTGCACTTGTGGTTACACTTGGAGTTCCCCTCTGAAGTTGCAGTGTTAACTCCCCTGATCGCTGCTAGGTGTGCACTGCGCCTACTCTGCTCTTATCGCAGGCTAGAGAAGAATAGAGCATTCACTGTGACTTGTGTATGATCTTTAGCTGATGACACAAGGTAAACACAACTACTTGTCTGGAAGACACTTTCATTTATACCAGTCAGGCCACTTTCTCAGCATGAGGTTATTATTCAGCCAAGGTATTAGCAGTAAATCCTCCAGGTGATGTGATAGTCCCCGGGAGACAGGAAGAAGATCAGGTGCAGGGAGATCACAGGCTGCTAGTTACTAACCTGAGAGGACAGTGGTCGCAGGTAACGCTATATATGTATATAGCATATTGGAATCCTCCTTAGAATCCCATCATTTCTCTACTTCTTCCATTTTGATTTCTTTCATGTGGTGGTTAAATATTTTGCATAAATTTATAGATCAATTTAAAAAATTTTTTTTTAGTTATTTATTTTTTTAATCGTGCAATTCGATCATCCAACTTTGTCGCAGGTATAGCATGAAAATAAGGTGAAGCTTGTGGCAATTCAGTTGATCACAGCTGTTAAATAAAGGAGCAGGGTGTGCTTTTTTTTTTTTTAAAGATAACTTATTACATTTCTGTATGACTTTGCATTATTTGCTCCAGTAAAAGAAAGAATACTGAAGCAAACTGAAAGTTTTCTTTTTTTTTTTTTTTTAAAAACCTATTGAAATCAATGGGGGAAAAAAAACCCGGATCCGTTTATTTCAGTTTTACTCCCCCCCCCCCCCCCCCTTTTTTTTCCCTCTGCTCCAAAGAGGGAAAAGAGAGAAAATCTCAATCAAGCAAAACACTAGTGTGAAAGGGGCCTTAGGAGTCTTTACAGGTTTTGCCAGATTTTATTATCTTTTATTTTTTTTTTTTATTTGAAGGAATCACAAGTGTAATCAAAAGAATGAGCCCAGATTTCAGAACTTCCTAGTTGGGCCTTACAGATCCACATACTTGTATAGAAGTAGGGATGATGTGAAGTTAGGTCGGACAGGAAGCATGCAGGGACTCCAGGATACAATGTAACTTCTTCTTTCTTCTTATATTAGGGTCCAGAGCTGTATGAATTGTAGCCCTTTAACCCTATAATAGACTAACACTGAGAAGGAGTCTTTGTGAGAATGGAGAGGGCTGTATAGGAAAGGCTTTTGTACCCTGGACTTTAATTGCTTCAACTCAAGAGGTTTATTCGCCCAGTGCTTTTCATGCAAGCTCCAGTCTTGCTCCTATTCAACTAGTTATATAGTTAATGACCTGCAACTGCTGCCGGCTGTTCGCCTGGGCCATACCGAGCTATGACAGCCTGCTCTTTGTACACAGGGAGAGTGTGCTGCAATGGTATGAAGTAGAACAAATTCAGCTACAGGGAGAGCAAACTTTAGTGCAAATCATACATGTTGCAGTGATACAAAATTATAGCAGCCACCTTTCCAAACTTGTGTGCAAATAAAATGATATGAAGCAGTAAAAGGTGAAATAATTTACTCGGTTAATTGTTTGTCTCAATATTGTTAATTTCACTACTTGACTATATTCACATCAGGTTGGGCTATAAATTATAGTGATGAGAGAGTAAGTCCCTACAAGACAGGGGATAATAACACTGTCATTTGCAATGTGGATATTCAGGAGATTTGCTAAACCTCTAGGAGACATTTGGCTTATTGTTAACGGCAATAAAAACGACTTGGGAGGAAATCTGGAGATCTGATGTGAATTCTTACAAATTAGGGCCGGGATAATTACAAGGCTTAACTCCTTCAGGGCTCCAAATAGTGTCTTTAAGAAAAGTGAAAAGTAGATATTGTCAGGAGGAGTTTATGGAGTGAAGGTGATCCACGCTGCAGAAAAGCAAAAATTACTGGCAGCCACATTCAGCAATCTGTGTGCTTCTAGTCATAGAAAGCGCTTCGCCTTGTTTGTAAATTCCTGAACACAATAAAACTTCCCGCGGCCATGAGATCAAGATGTATGTGTTACATATGAGGAGATTATATTATAGATGAAGGGATAAAAAGTTACTTAAATATTTCAGTTCTAGCGAACGGATCTTCAGAGAATTGTAGTAATTTCTATGCACTTTACAAAGTTATATACATGGGACAATTGCAATATATTAAGGACCCCATGTAACTTGAATACCAATGTGTTTTCTCTTCAGATCTTGGATGAACATTGTAATGTGAAATTCTGCATTGATGCCAGTCAACCAGATGTAGGCAACTGGCTGAAATTTATCAGATTTGCTGGATATTACCATCAGCACAATTTGGTGCCATATCAGCTAAATGACCAGGTATGTCCCATTATTTATTCCTAATTATTACCAGCTATACAATAATACAATTTGATAGATTATGGCTCCTCACTAGTCCGGGTAAGATGAATAATACTCAATGAATTATGTCCTTTATGAATGTCATCAATACGCCAACAAGGTAAAATGGATAAATAAGAAAAATGTTCACTTTAAATCTTTTTTTTTTTTCTTCTTTTTAGCATTAAATCTACTAAGAGTCTTGTAACATTTGAAATAAGAAATGCATGTGAAATAAAAAAAGCATCTGTTTATTCTACATTTAATATGAACAAAGATTAATGTTAGTGAGAAATCCAATCGAATTATTCTGATAAGGAAATGGCCGTTATTATAAATATTAATGCCTAGTCTTTGCATCTTAAAATGATCCTTTATCATATTTTCTCAGTTTGTGTGTATATTTTAAGACAATGCCTCAAGTAAAGGGGAATTGTAACTTTTTATTTATTTTTTTTACATGTATCATATCACGTATGCATTTAATGCGTGATGGCAGAGGATATATCTTGATGAGGAATATGACAAGCCATTCTGTCTGCCTACTTGCTCTATATGTATATTAGGTATGATTTCCAGACAGTGTGACTTAGTTATTGTTGAGGTGCCCTGCTGTTGTCTTCTCCAGGACTTGAGAGGTTAAGGCGGCCGGGCCTTGTCCTGTTCAACTCTGAGAAAGCTGCTCTTAGGAGCAGGATGAAAGGGATTTCTTAAGAGGTTCTCTAGGACCTTTTATTCTTTTGCATGAAGACTAAGATCTGCCAACTGGTGAATAAGCAGTACTCATCACATAATGAACACTCTCATTGTGTAAGAGATTATTGAATATCACTGTATAGATGGGGGACACTTGATCAGCAGTAATTGTTAACCACTAATTACTTTAACTCACCTGTGAAACTCCCAAGCAAACATTACACTGCACCTGTAATAGAATAGGCATATTACACATAACCAGATTCTCAGGCTAAACCTACATTAATAAATACAGGGTTGACGGAAGGACAGGTTTGAGGCTTGAGACAGCTGGAGGTATGAGATTAACATATACACACCCCAAAGTTTCTTCCAGCTAAGGATTCTGCAGAAACAAAGGTTTTACTTCCACCCACAATCACGTCCACAGCTCGGCTTGGTATTGCTTAACCCTTTAAATGTCAGTGGCCAATAATACACTCAACAGAATGGAAATACAAAAGGCTTTGAGCAGCTATAATAAAACATCACGTTAATAGATTTACCTTTTTGGAATTAAATTTTTATTCGAAAGGCAACATCATGTAACCAGATCTGGTGTGACTTGAAAAAAATAAAAAAGAATATTTACAAATAAATTGCGTATAGTAAAACTGTTTGACATTTGTAGAATAAACAAATAATTAGGATCGTTTTCCTGACCCAGATTCTAAATGTTGGTGGAACCCTTCCATCATGGCATACATATATGACTTAATATTCTTGCCATCCTAATTGCATAGTGTCTGAAAGCTTAGCATTAACTGCAGTAATTTGTCTCATAACAGGATTTCATGCCAAATGTGCTTGTAAAACTGTGGCCACAGGTTGTTATAACACCAGAGTGTAAAACTCCTTGCTGTGTAGCCATGATAATTATTTTTAGCTGGCCTTTTTTTTTTTTTTTTTTTTTTTTGCAGACTTCAAATATTGTATAAAAGCATACACGTATATAGCTCCTAGTTAGTAAATGCTGCTTTTCCTAACTACTAAAGATTACACGTTACTTGCATTGAAATTGGTTGCACTGCAGTGTTAGCGATACATAAATCCTGATATTTCTGTATTTTATGTATAGACTGGCACAGACCATTTTTTTCATAGAATATTGAAGATATTTGAGTTGTTTCTTTTCAGTTTACTTTGTCTTATAAGGACGGAGAAATCTTGAACATTCTGTACTGCACATAGCTGTGCAGCCAAGAACTGAAATACTTTACCTCTGATTTCATTCTAGAAAAGCAGCGACATTCTAAGAACTAGATAATGATTAATATTTGTGTTTCTAATGTATAGTGTCAAGGAGGTGAGAACGTATAATAATGTGCAATTATTAAAACAATACAGATTTAATTATAAGCCATAGTACAGGAGAACTGTCCATAGGAGCTTGCAATCTAATGCATAGTCAGCACTGTTGCATGCCATTACTTATCACTGAAGTAAGCTATAATGGACTGCTTTACTGTAAGGAGTACAATGCTGAGAACCCTGATTCATCTGCCTGCTTGATATTTGACCTTAACTCCATTCACGCCACTAGTCAGCTGCACTATTTTACTGCAGCGCTTATGCCATAAAAGAGCCATGTAGCTACTGTAACGTTTGCATCTGTTAATTCTGCAGTATCATAAACCTCATTTATTTTGGGCCTTGTTGCATTTTCCGAAATAAAAGTCAATAATCATTAGCTTATCTTCTGAAGCTGCACTTGCTTTTGGTCCTGTACAATAAAACTTTATATACAAAAGCCTATGCCAACATCACTATGCAAATTGTAGGCCTCTCTGCTCGGAAATAAAGTCTCTTTGCTAATTTCCATTTTAATTATTGGACTGGGAAAATATTCGAGTCTCTTGCAAACCACTCCTCTCATGCATCTTGTTAGGTTGTGGCCATAGAAAAACACCCCCTGCTTAATGTTCATTCTTGCAGCTCCTGACATCTTTATTTGTAAACTCCAGCCTGCCGCAAATTGCCTTCCATGTAGTAGCGCCCTGTGTATGGTTGCTCCACTTCATTCCTAGCGCAGAGCTGCTCTGCATTTATTGCAGGTCGCACAGTGCAGTTTTTCACAAGCGCCCTGCATTAAATCCGGGGTTCTCTCACCTTTCTGTTTCCCACTTTTAACAGTTCTGTTTCTGTGTTGTTAACACTACTGTGACCTGGGTTCTGCTGTTTCACTTTTATATCAATGATTACTCTCTAAAACCCTAACAATTACCTGGAGAGCAATACATGCATCATAAATCAGGGTCCTAGTGCAGCACCCCCCCCCCCCCCCTCCAAACAGTTCTGAATTTGTAAAACAATAAAGATGTTGTCTACAATCACTTATACGTGTGGGGGATTTAATAGTGCATTCCTTGTTATACAGAACAAGGTTTGTTTTGATGGATAAAACATCTTGAAACTTCCCAAAAGTTTTACCCCCAAGGCAAGCAAATTAACTTTTCACATACAGGAACTCTGTTATTTGCACATAGGTCTCTGCTATATATTGCATCTACAATAATTGTGTGGTCAGAATTATATGGTAGAACATACTTCCATGTATACATATTAATGGGATTTGCATTGAACGCTTACAACTGCCCATTGATATAATAATTTTCCCTTTCTTAATTCAGTAAAATGGCAACGACTGAGAATTTTGGTCAAAATTGGCCAATTCTGCCTGTGTAGAACTGCTAGTTTCAATGTAGCTTGTCTACCAAATTATTCATGAATTCTATGCAGCTCTTGTAGATGGAACCATAAACTGTAAATGATTAATCCTAAACAATAACAATCAACTTAGATCTATTTAAAAATAAAATCTGCTACATTTCATCAACATGTTTATTGGTTTTGATCAACATTGTATTCTGATGTGTCCAGTAACTGCATATTACTCTTCTTTGTAATATTTGATATAACTATTCTTTACCCTTTTTAATGGTGTCATTTGCATACTGAAGCACTGGCCTAGCTGTGTGCTGATGTATAGTATGTCAGCCCATTTACCTTCTGTAGAATATATATTGCTATTCACCATGCTTGCACAAGTGCATGACCCTTTCACCAGCGGAGGCTGAATGTTTCACAGCGGCCAATTCTCTGCTGGAGGATGCAGCTATTTTTATATAGCATACAGTTGCTGAAGCTGAATGGTCATCTGTTTCACAACAGGAATCTTGGATGTCGTCGCAGGGTAAAAAAAGGCGAAGACTAGCGCATACTTCTGTGTATCCTGGGATGAATAAAACCCTGCTGTGATGCACTAGGCCTATAGGTTTAGTTGCAGGGTCTGTGCTGTCCCATAGTGTGACATACATAGGCTGCATGATCATTGCAGATCGTCCTTTAAGTCTGCTTTACAATGCACTTATATTCTGGCATGTTTTACGGTCCATAAATAATAGTGGATCGTACGAGGAGCATGCAATGTCTTTCTCTGAAGCCTAGAAAAAAAAAATCAACATTTTCCTTCAAAGGAGACTTCCAGCAGCCGGCTGCTACAACACTGGGAGGAAAATTTTTCCTTTATTAGTTCAATTATTACAACTTCCTGAATAGGCCAAAGGTTGTTCATAATTCACACTTCAGTCATTTTTAGAGAAGGCAAATGGAGTCTATTAATCCTAAATGAAATGACCTGTATATGGCCGACAGTGAAGATTTAATGCTGAACATCAGGACCCGCATCACCTATTTCAAAGGAGAATCATTTTTTGGCCTTTTCCAATGTTCTTTTTCGAAGTCATGATTTTTCTCTTCAGTCTAGCGTTTTGGTACAAATGTGGGATTTAATCTGATAGGTGAGAGTTCACATTTCTAAGGCGGTAAATTTTCAGCTTGTATGTTTTGGAATGCAATCTGAATATTTAGTTAAAATTTAAAAAAAAGTGAAGTTGTCGCTTCCTACAACAAGTCGGTGACAGAAATGGCTGGAGAGGTTCCTATTGGCAGCGCAAAGGTTATTTTTCCCGGCATTGAATAATAAATAATATTTTGTGTAACAGGGCAGCATAAAATGTATTTATGTGGATATAATTTATGAAGCATGAAGTTCACCACTCATGTACTGCCGCTTTTTAAACACTTTTGCTCTTATGTCGCTGGCCTTCTGTAGAACAGCAGTTTTAATTTATGTCTTCGAAGAGAGCATTTCTTCCTTTCCCAAACAGCTAGGCGAATATGACACCTGACAAACATTACAGCAGCATGTAGAAATCAAAGTTTAGTAGACCCTCCCATTGCAGAGAGCTGCGGATGACATCACTGGGGTGCCAGCCGTTTAACATGTCAGCAACCACCGCCAAATGATTTTTATATTTGTTTAATTGCAAAGTGTAAATTATGTTTGAGAGAGACCGCTGTATCAAATGGTGAAAGATGTAGAAGAGTGTTCCGTTCTGTAGGAAATTGCTGATTTTAGGAATCTATTTTTTACATTTTTTTTTCCCCAAAATTTATCAGCTATGGTATTAGAAATGTCAGAAATTGGGGGTTTTTTGCTTGTTTTTTTTTCTGGTAAGGTGTTTTTTTATTAAAGTCCGTTTTTTTTTTTTTTCTCTTTAGGTTAAAATCTATAACTTGACTTTTTTATTTTTGCTTGAAGACTATAGGCCGATAGAGAATACCTTCATATCAGGATCTGTCTCCAGAGGGGTTCACAATCTAATTTTGCTATCTGAAGTACACTAATTCTAGGGCCAATTTCATAAAGAACCAGATAACCGAGTATCTGTCGTCAGATCTGTGTGAGCTATCGGTATACAAGATCAAGGCAAAGGACTCTGCTTCTATATGTTTATCCAGATAACATCTGATGATTTTAATGAATGTGCTAATTGTAGATTAATGGTAAACACTAGGAAATTAGTGATCTACTTAGTCATAGTGACATCTGAAAGTTTGGTCTTAAAGCGATCCCAATTGGCTTAATTGCAAGCCGTCAAGACAGCACACATTGTCTGAAGAAGACACTTGAAAGCATCTTAAACCTATCTTTGTGGATGTGCTTTATTGCATGTCTTTACTTAATAATTACAGTTGCTTGATTTTCACATAATCTGAATGTATATAGGGGACAGTACTTGTGCCGTCCCCTATATACATTGCTAGGGTAATGCAGAATTAAGTTTTGGGCACTCTGCGGCTCGGTCTGTTATTATTATTATTATTATTATTATTTTTTTTTTTTTTTTTAAAGTCTGCATATTAAATAAGCAAACTTCTAATGTAATTCTTGCTATTTATAAAATATTAGCCTTAACTGTCTTATACATTGGAGTCATACAGGACAAGGAAGATTGTGACAATGAAACTTTAAAATCAATTCATTTCACATTTTTGAGGCCAAATCTTGATTCTTAGATCTAGTAGAAGTGATTCTGACT
Organism: Eleutherodactylus coqui; assembly: GCF_035609145.1. NCBI lineage: Eukaryota > Metazoa > Chordata > Amphibia > Anura > Eleutherodactylidae > Eleutherodactylus > Eleutherodactylus coqui. The sequence continues at coordinate 137,125,644 of NC_089837.1, read as the reverse complement.
GTTGTAAATCACATTTTGGAGAATCAATGAGGCCAATCAATAATTCTAGTGATCCTGAAGTTAGCATAGACCTGCAGTTCTTTAAGAAAGCGAGAAACAGCAAAACCCAGATGACACCTATCAGACTGATTTGCCACAAATAACATATCCAGCTCTGCTACGTGTCTCCGTATACATTCTATTGCAATAGTCACCATATAAGTATGACCAGGAGTCAAAGCTTTTCTTTTAATAGAGGTTCAAAAGTACTTGAGACGATCATGTTTACAATCACAGGGAAAGGGAGTATTGCAAAACCGAACTGTCTTGGGGAGTATTGTCTTCTGAACCTGCCTGTTTCCGAGAAGCCAATGCAAAGTTCTAATATGTCACAATTCAAATGTCAACATGCTGCTGGAAAGGAAGCCAATAAGCTGAACCTGTGAAAGCTGCCAAAAGAGGTGATGCTAAGTGCTGAGAGAAGTTCATTGTTCCTAAAGGGAAGTACACTTCCAGTATGAACCTTCTTCTCGGTGACATCCATTATTATTATTATTTTGGTAGAATTAGAGTACTAGTCCATTGAATATAGCAGCACCCAAGACTAAATAATACCTTGTAACAAGAATCCCAGTATCAGGCGGTATACAGAAATTGTAAATGATTAACGTAATTTAAACGGTAATTGCATTCACTTCAATATAGTGGTAAGGATTACCTTGGTGAAGGTGGTGGTATGAGTGTAATGTTAATGTAGTATTCTGTATAATGGCATATCCTCTTCTTGTTGCTTGTATAGTGCTAACATATGTTGCAGCGCTCTACAGACATTCTCTCTTATCAGCCTCTGTCCCCAGTAGTGGCTCACAATCTCACTTGTTTATCTCACACAGTAGGGCGAGAGATTCAGACAGCCGGCACTTTCTTCTTTTTTTATGAGAATGAAATTCTGTTATAAAAAAGGAAATTGGATAGTTTTAAAATCCATAAAAACATTGATACTGAAAGAGTTGGATTGCATTTAGGTTGCAGAACTGATGACAAAAGTGACATCCTTTCAACCTTTAGGTATGCTTCTTGGCTTTTTGCAAAGACCCATCAACTTTTACATAGATGTTTATAGGTTAATTGTCAACCTTTTGAAATTAACTTCTTTTTAGTATGAAATATTAGGTTTTTATGGTATATCCAAACCACTGAAATTCCGGAATCGTACTGTATTACACAAACAAAAAGAACCCATATTTTTTTTATCACTACAAAAGTCCTACAATCTTTCCATCTTTCTGGTTGAAGAATAACTTTATCATGGTGTATTCCATGCATAGCTAGCTTTTAGAGCCATCTACTGGAATTGCATGCAAACTACACTTTTGCTGTGACATGTAAAACTAAAAATCAGAATGTTTAGTAAATTGATTCTAAAATTGTGTCATTGATTTGTCAAATTAGGCTGGATGAGAGAAACTCGCTGAGAACCATCTCATATCTTCCAGTCTGTAAAATGTAATATTTAGCTAAAATATTAGTACATCTCTATAAGGAACAGAAAATCCTGGGCACTGGTATCTTCTCCATAGAGCAGGGGAACGGCAAGGAAAACTTTAAGCCCTCTTATGTAATTTTCAAGGTTGCTGAAAGGTAGAGGTGACTGTGAGCCTTGTTGATGCATTGCCAAAGCAGCAGATTCCTTGGTTCCTCTTGTCAGATCCCTAAGATAGTAGAAGACAAGGGGGCAACAAGTGTCCTTCCATGTTTAAAGGGACTTTTTTACTATTTGATCCACAAGGGTCTACCACTCGAGATCTCTGCTGATTTGTCTGGCCCAATGTCAGTGCGGGGGTTGGATGTTGTCATCGTTGGTTAGGATCAAAATTTGTAGTAGCCAGATTCACTCCCATTGAAATTACTGAGAGAGATGCTTCCCATTACACTTTCGGCTTTACATTGTGGTCAGAGCCAGAAGTGTATTAGGAGGCATCGCTCCCAGTGATTTCAATGAGTGAAGCCCAGTACTACACTTTTGGCCATGACCACCAATGGTAAGATCTGGCCTCCTGCACTGGCAGCGGGCCAGACAATCAGCTGATTGGTGGGACTCCTGAGTGGCAGACCCAGCCGATCAAGTATTGATGGACAGGACAGCAGAAAGACCGAGTAGATCCAAAACATAGTCTACGAGCAGTTAAGAACAGCATAAACCAATGTAAATGCCAAGTAGTCTAAGCTTCATATGGAAAGTAAAACTTCCGGACTAGAGTTGGTTATGGCACAAATCAATATGAAGCTATTGCTCATGGCACCAATAATAGAACTATTTGCTTATTTTTCTAATGGTATTTCTACAAGGACCAAGATGTCGGCTCAATGTAACGTGTGCCGATTGACATAGAACTTTAAAAATTTGTTTAAAATATACTAATAAGCAATTTCTCATTTGTTGGCTGATTATAATAATTTTTGGTCCATTTTCACAGCCTGATTGTCAGCCTTAAGGTCCTTTTTATACACACCGATCATCAGGCCCAAGTGTTCGGCTATGTTCACATTTGCATTGCGGCTTCCATTCATAGTGGAAACTAAAGCAATTTGCTAGATCTGCCATATGGCAGATAAAACCAGCACCTGTCAGACACCATTAATTTACAGTGAAGTCCATTGGATTCTTGGGAGATATTCGTATTTGTTTTCTGTCAAATATGATGGAACCAGTGAAGGAGGTTCTGAATGAAGATGATGATGATGTGGACAGATCTGAATCTGAAAAACCAGAGCTGTAACCAGTAGTTGGGAGCAATACTTTCACACTTTTCATACATGACCCTCTTAGATGTTCATACAGTTAGTTTCATAGGTTAATAGTTTTTATTCATTTTCATGTTATAAAAAAAATCCTTTTTATGTCCTAAGTGGTAAAGTGTGTGTGTGTGTGTGTGTGTGTGTATATATATATATATATATATATATATATATATATATATATATATATATATATATATATATATATATATATATATGTGTGTATATGTATGTATATATATATATACACACACATACATACACTTTACCACTTAGGACATAAAAAGGATTTTTTTTATAACATGAAAATGAATAAAGACTATTAACCTATGAAATAAATAAATAAAAATATAATGTATGTATTTTTTTTTGGGGGGGGGGGGCATTCATGGCCCATAGCAGAATTTAAACATTATAAAGATTTATAGTGTTGAGTGGAGGACACTGTTAGGGAATTGGACGACGGATGAAGGCCCATGGAAACCTAAAATATAAATCCTACCCTAACATTACCCTAAATGTAGAACCTTTTCTATACGGGATGATACAAGTCTCTTATTTTTCCTTTTCATTCGGGAACACAATCGGTTTTAATTTATTTCTCATGCTTTGGATTGTCTTGCCATGTTTTCTGTATTTAGGAAGTGTAACTCAGCGGGGAGTGAGTTTGGCTAATCACCTTTTACGGCATAGTATAGTTAGTTATGGTCCCATTTGAAAAGGTAAACATTTTCTTGGGCATTGAGCACACACATAATGACATGCGGGTTTTAGCACCAGCACTGATTATACAGTCTCTTTTACAGATATTCTACAGAGTTGTAGCTGACATTGAGCCAGGCGAAGAGCTCTTATTGTTCATGAAGAGTGAAGATTATACTCATCTAACAATGGCTCCTGACATCCATGGTAAGCTCCATACTATTGCCCATTGTCCAATGCCCACACGGTGTGACCAGGAGGCTGAAAGCAGTTTTGTTAAGTCATAGAATACATTTTTCAATGCAGGAGGCACTTTTTTTTTTTTTTTCATTCTGGCTTATTTTATATGGTTGGATTTGCTGTTTTGTGTCATTTTTTTAATAAGTTTGAAGCATCTTCTTGCTTTATTAAACAGAGGAGTGTCAGTATCGCTGTGAGGAGTGTGATCAGCTGTTTGAATCCAACACCGAACTCACTGACCACCAGAAGTTTCCCTGTGGTACACCCCACTCAGCGTTTTCAATGGTTGAGAACAACTTCAAGCAAAGTCTTGACGATGACAATGACCTCATTGAGATGCAACACTCTCATGAGTGTAAAGAATGTGATCAGGTGTTTCCGGACATACAAAGGTTAGTGAACAATCTTGTTATAAGATTTCCCCTCTGCCTCCTTAATGGTGATCTAAACCTAGAAGGATTTGACCATGACCAGACCATGTTTAGTGTATACTTGTACTTTAGCAATACCCCCATCATAAGGAACAATGGGATGAAATTGGAAACCTAGAATAATTATTAACTAAGTCTAATACATTTTTGGGTCACTTGTATAGATCTTCCATGGTTAAAGCCAATCTGTTTATCACTTCACCACTCATCGTTGAGATTGGCCAAATTGATCTCCACTTTATTTTCGACTGATGCCATAGATGTTGGGCATATGGTTGTTACACTCTTTAATAGATCGTTTTACTATACATATAAGGCTGAATAAGTCTATAACTCTTGCACCTATAAAAACATTTAGCACGCTTTTCTTATCTCATGTCCATGATGTAATGCTTTTACAACATGCTCCAAATGGAACAGGCTTTTATAGTTATAAATCTGCATTTCTTCTTCAGCCTGGACAAGCACTTACAGTCTCACACAGAGGAGAGAGAATACAAATGTGATCAGTGCCCTAAAGCCTTTAACTGGAAGTCCAACTTAATCCGTCATCAAATGTCACACGATACTGGAAAGCACTATGAGTGTGAGAACTGCTCCAAGGTAATGTGAATTTGTGTTTGGTCATTGCAAATACACTGTAGACTGGGGCAATCTGTCAAATGATGAGCGGTACTTTGTCTTGCCAAGTATTGTACCCAAATAAGTACCACACTTAAATATTGTGTAGAGATTTGCCATGTCGGTGCCAAAAGGGGGCGGGACTTGTGTAAGATTGGACCGGGGACTTTCTGGCAAATTATAATTTACAATGACATTGTTTTGGGAGTTACAGTATAGACTTTTAGATCTAAAACCATGGTACGGTATATGGCGCCTGTAGATTGATTTGGCCGAATAGAAAATAAGTGCAAAGATTCACAAGGGCTGGACAAATGTTCAAAGCCAGTTACTTGAAGAGTAAAACAATGATGCTAATGTCTTATTTACATTATTTCAGCTTTTACTTTAATTGTACTGCCTTTATAAGATCTTTACTATGCAAAGATGAAGAATAGATTACTTCACAGAAATGTATAAATTATCGTATTTCATTTACTATATATGTGATATTTTCTGTACAGTCTTGACATTTTTGGATCCTCAAATGTGAAATTTCAAACAATCTATATATCTAGAGATGAGCGAGCATGCTCGGTAAGGGCAGTTACTCCAGAGAGCACCGGTATTTTCGAGGTACCTGCATGCTCGTCTGAGAAAATCCGGGGGGGATGAGCAGGGGTGCGGGAGAGGGGAGATGGAGATACTCTCCTCCCCCAACCCCCCCCCCCCCCCCCAGGATTTTCTCCGACAAGCATGCAGTTACTCGAAAGTAGCGGTGCTCTCTCGAGTAACATGCTCGGTCATCTCTAGATATATATCCCATTGAGAGTGCAAGCACATAAAAATACTGGGAATGTGGTGCGACATTTTAATGAGCAAAAGAAGCATGGAGTCAGAGAAACTAAACCCTTTTTTTTTTCATTTGCAATTCTCGCATAAAGATGTATTTGAAAGTTAACAAGTCTCTTCCTCAGTAATGCTGTGGGCTGCACACGTGTATAAGAGCGAGAAGGCATGGGTGTGTTCCAGTTTTCAAAGAAACTTACTTCTCCGAAAACTGACACATGCCTATGCCTTCTTACTCGAATATGGGTGTTTACCCCCAGCATTACTGAGGAAGCGGCTTGCTAGACTTCAAATGCGTCTTTATGCTGGTATTCCAAATAAAAAATAGTTAGGTTTAGTTTCTCTGACCCCATGCTTCTTTTGCTCATTAAACGGTCCCACCACATTTTGAGTATTTTTATGGTTTTGTACTTTCATTTTCAGTATGCCCACTTTCTTAGTGAAGCATTCCTCTGGGCTGGCTCATCTTCAGCCTTTTTTTTTTCATTTGGGACTTACTCCCATCTACAGACTTGTTGTACAACTGAGTTTCACATTTCACCTATTCTTGGAGGCGCTCCACCCTGTTTCCTATTTATACGTAACATTGAGGCAGCCTTAACTTAGGTTGAACTCCCTTCCCCTCTTCTAGGCAATTCAGAACTTGAGTAGAAGTCTTGGTTCCTTCAGATGTTGCAAATAAAAAAATTTGCTCAGTTTTAAAGGGTCCCTGACGTGGTGAAGGGTGCAGTAATTGGCATCCATTGGAACACTGTTTTGATTTTGGCTCTGAGGTCCTCTCCTCTCTACAAATTCCAGTAACCTTTCTGAGTCTCTCTATGCCACACTAAGGTTTGTTCTGTTGGTCTAGGTACAAGACATTATCAGAATGGACAGTCTATTACTTACGTTACAACTTTTAGTTAAAGAATCGGATTGCTTTAAAATGTTTTTGACTGAAGGCTGAGATGTAGACGTGCACCTTGCTTTGATGTGAGATTCGGTGAAACAATCTGGAGACAGTTCAGATGTTGCAGATGTTCAGGACATCAGGAAAAAGTGTATTCAGTCCAGAGATAATGACATGTGTCTACAGTGGGATGTTCTGCAGGTGACCGGTGTAGGATTGGGATTGGGAGAATGTATTTAATAAAAATACTATTTCTGTGACTAATCTACAATTCTTCGAGAAGACATTCCTACGTATATACTGACTTAGTGACATCATCATGTATCTTATATATAAATGCAAGTGTCCATTTTAATTGATGTGTACACATATTGACTAATGTGTACTCATTTCCTAGCAGGTTTTCACGGATCCTAGCAACCTCCAAAGGCACATTCGCTCCCAGCATGTAGGAGCTCGAGCCCACGCTTGTTCTGAGTGTGGCAAAACATTTGCAACCTCATCAGGTCTCAAGCAACACAAGCACATTCACAGCAGTGTCAAGCCCTTTGTATGTGAGTAACATTGTCTAACTTTTTTCTTTTTCTTGCTTCCAAAGATTTGTTTTTCTATTTTATTTTATAACCAAACATCAACAAATTAGACATGAATGATGGAGATTCCTGTAGGAAAGTTTTAACAGAAGTCTAAGCAGTTATTGTACTAGCGGTATTTGTACTCAATAGAACAGCTAATACAGAGCTGATCTTCAAACTGACACATTATAAAGTAAAGTAATGAATCAGGCTGGATTCACATGGCTGTATGCGAGTTACGCCTGAGAAACTTCAGGCACAACTTATGTTGGACGATCTCCATGGACCCTGCACATTGCTTGTCTTGTTTACTCCTTCATAAAAATTGACGCAAATGGAACATGCAGTGTTCTTTTTTTTTTTTTTCACGTGGATCACCAGCCCCTGTTAACAGTTGTTCACATGAGAAACCTCATAGACTATTATGGATCTGTGTGCTGTCTATGGTATACACATGGCCTGAAAATATGACCCTGTGGTTTGACCATTCAGATGGCTTTCTACTACATGCGTCAGTTATTAATAATTTTTGATGTCATTCTCCCTACACACTCACCATCTAAAATTTAATGGAAATCTGTCACCATTTGCCCTCCTTAAATCATTGTAATAGCTATGTATACAAAAGGGCACAGATTCAGAAGATAGAATTTGTTTCAGTATTTCTTGGGATGCCCCACGGTAAACCCTCAAATGTCCATGTCGGGTATACTAATACATATCCAGGACTCCTAAGGTCTGCTATATAATGAGAGGAGTCCTAAGTGCTTCAGCACACCAATTGCAGGATTACATGGTAATGCATTACTTAGACAACAATTACATATTCTGTATCATTGTCTTTTCACCTATCCAGCACTTACAGTTGAGCAGTGACTTCCATAGTGACAGATCCCTTTTTTAAAGGGGTTTTGCAAAGTTATAAAGTTTATTGTCTCTTCACATAAAAGAGGACAATTTTATGATTGGTGGGGTTCGAATGGCTAAAACCTCCACAATCCCAAGAACGGGGGTCTAGTTGATCCCTGGGTGAATGGAGCAGAGGTTCACTTCAATCTCAGTGCCACAGATTGCCGAAGTGCTTAAACTCGGTAATCTACAGTACTCTAATTGAATTAAATGGAGCATCAGTGTGTTTGTGCAACCTCCGCTTCACTCACTTGTGTACTAACTGGACCCCCATGCTTGGGATTGGTGGGGGTTCCAGTAGTCAAACTCCCACTAATCATAAAGTTATTCCCTATCCTGTGGATAAAGGATAACTACAACTTGGCACCACCCCTTGAAGTTGACCCTGTGCCTCCAATTCTTAAAACGTTATGAAGCACTGTAGATAGTCCGTGAGACCCCAACTGATTTGGCAACACATCAGCATTGGCTAATATTTAATAATCAGCTAATAATCAATTCTTCATTCTAGTGATTGGAGGGGGGGTGGAAGCTCATGCATCCCAAATGGTGAAAAATTCTGATGTTTCTATGACGTGTCAGACATTTTCAAAAAATGGAGGTACTACTTCTAATATGTGTGTTCAACTTTTCAACATCATTTTAAAAATTTCATGTATTTGTAAATACTTCATTATGTACTGGTCTTGAGTCATATTCAGTATTCTAGTCCAGATCTGTATTCACAATTGTAAATGTTTCAGAGCTATAACTACCTGGTATTCCTTATTGGGATAATGTCTACACAGCAGTTGGTCTGAAGAGTTGCATTCATAGACGTGCACTGTGTATACAAAGACATTAATCTGGTGTAGCATAAAAAGTGCTGCAGAATTATAGAAACTCAAAAAACTTTGTGTTGACTGTTTCTAATAGTGACTGGCAGGACTGTGGATGCAATTCTGGTTTATTATATAGAGTGTAACTCATGATGGATGGAAGGTAGTAATTGATATGCAAAGTTACTACTTTTTTTTTTTATAGACTATATACATACATAAACTGGTTCTAAAAATGTACATACAATTTAGGGTTTGTTCACATTTGGTGTTGGAGCTTCCATTCGAAACCTCTGTCTCTGATTTTTCTCTATAAAACTGGACAAAATAGCGCCGCAAGCAGCACTATTTCATCCTGCTAATTCTGGCAAAATGATGGACTGCTGGATGGAAATCGAACGTCAATGGGGGGAGCTGTACAGCACCGTCCGCTTCCATCATGAGGGTGCATTCACACGAACGTATATCGGCTCGGTTTTCACGCCGAGCCGATATACGTTGTCCTCATGTGCAGGGGGGGAGGCTGGAAGAGCCCAGGAGCAGAAACTCAGCTCCCGCCCCCTCTCTGCCTCCTCTCCACCCCTCTGCACTATTTGCAATGGGGAGAGGTGGAACGGGGGTGGGGCTAATTCCCGGAACTTAGCCCCACCCCTGTTCCGCCTCCTCTCATTGCAAATAGTGCAGAGGGGCGGAGAGGAGGCAGAGAGGGGGCGGGAGCTCAGTTCGTGCTCCAGGGCTCTTCCAGCCTCCCCCTCCCCCCCCCCCCCCCTGCACATGAGGACAACGTATATCGGCTCGGCGTGAAAACCGAGCCGATATACGTTCGTGTGAATGCACCCTAAGACTGTACCGTTTTTGTGCTCCCCGAATGGAACCGGAAAACTGAATCCCCTAATGCTAATGTGAACAAGCCATTGGGTAGGATTTTAAGGTAGCGGATAAAAAATGCGCAGAACAGAACCAGTTGCCTGCACACAAGCTAGAACGTCTAGGCACACTTCGAAGTCGGTTGTTCTATTACAGGATGGAACTAAGAGGCACACAATTTTGGGCACTACTCCTATAATTACACAATTTTGAAATCTCCTTTCACCAAAGTATTTTACATGTAAAATTGCTATCTGTGTCCAGATACAGGCCACACACAGTGTACAGCACACCAGTCTGTTTATGGCAACTGTCTCTTATTACACGATTCTGCTCAAACTTGAGGGAAAGCTCACCAACACAAAGGTAATTACTCACCGCCTTCACAAACTGTTCAGGTCCTCCAAATAGAAACCACATGCTATAATTGGGCCGGCATATTCAGTACACTGCTTAATGTGTTTAATAAGCAGAAAATATGCAATTCTGACTGCTATCTTGTTCCACTCTTCTTAGAAAATACAAATTGAGCACGCTAGATGTTGATAGGATAATGTTCATTGGGGCATGGGTTTTCGAGAGTTGTAGGATTTGCTGTAAAGTGATGAAAGGTGGTAGGATATATCTTTATAAGTTCCATTTAAACATTGTAGGTGCAGTGATAGAATAACGGTGTCTTTTGTTGTTGAAGGGTACTGTATGGAAGCTATTAGCCCATCTGGTTTACTTAAAGTCAGATATCAAGCACAGGGGATTGCAGCTTACAGACGTTCTGTTTTCTCTAACCTGCTCAAGGGCCACATTAAAGTATAAACTCTCTTGTTCAGTGTGTGAGGCCATTCAGCGCAGCCTGTCCCAGTGCTGTCCATGGATTAAATCTTGTTAATTACAATAATAGTTATTTTTAAAGGTGCTTTTTTAAATTAGTGACTAAGTCTTTTTCTTGTATTAGTGTTACAAAATAGACTTCTAAGAAGTGATCATTTGAAAATGAAGGTGGTCCCAATAAATCTCTGTCCAAATACAACTTTTTGTATGACCATAATAAGTTTAAAAAGTTCAATATTCTGTACTTTATTTCAGGGTATTTTCAGTTATTTATTCCCAATTACCCATCATTTTAATAGATATATCTTTCTATGTAAATGAAGGTATTCCAACTGTGTGGCTGTAGATTTTCTTAGCAATTGATCAATTTTGGGGTTTTCAAAAAGTTTTCTTGTAACGCAGTGCGGAATTACAGCAGCACTGATATTATTAATAATATTTCCAACATTCATTTTACTGTTCACTGTGAGGTTTTATAATCGAGCTAGATTAGAAACTCAGATGTTCCTCTTTTTTAGTCCTCTTATTGTGATACTTTGTTTATTTATAATGCGAGGTGATGCCAGGGTAAATATTTGGAAGATGACAGCAAGTGTTCTGGATTGTCAAGGACAAGGGTTTTCCAAGTGCTGGAAGGTTAGCACTGGTGTGAGTGGAAGTCACGGACGTGATTACAGTTCATGGGAACCAACAATTCAGGATGAGATACATTCAATTTGGTTTCCTTCTCCTGCTTAAAATAGAGCTATTGTCAGTTTGGGCAGCGTTTCTCTAGCCCTGCTAAGGAATTGTTGCAAATGGTTCGGAATGCTCCATGTTTATACTTGTATGTCTTTGATGTGAGAATGATGAGAACATTATGATTTATAATACATCCTTTGCAGGTACAAAAAGAACTTTGTGTTAGTGACACCCAGCAATGTCATCTGAAAATGAGAACCGTATCCCACATTTTAACTGGTTTTCTGCTATTGTTAAATATTCTCCGTTTCATATGAATTTTCATTGCTAGAAGAAAAACAAATATTTAGAAGTTAAATTTAAGGCTTTGTTCACCTTCTCTTTATGCCTCCATTCCAGCTATGTCTTGGGGTTCTGTCCCAGATGCTGAAAATTGCATTGAGATGGAACCGTAGAATTAATGCTTGAAACAAAGACCACTTCACAAGGTTTCCATGCCTTTCCTCCTCTTCAGGAATAGAAAAGTGTAGGCAACTGGATATTTCTGTCCTAAAAAGTCGGAATAGGAAGCGGCTTCCATCTCAAATGCCAAAACTGTCATTAAGATGGAACCATTGGCTTTAGTGTGTGAAACTGAGACCCCTTTGGTCTTAATCCTGTTGTCTGTCTAGTAGGATAGAAAAGTGATCGTGACTATTGGAGATGAGCGAGTATACTCGCTAAGGCACGAGTAGTGCCTTAGCCGAGTATCTCCCCGCTCGTCTCTAAAGATTCAGGGGCGGGCGGGGAGCGGCGGGGGAGAGCGGGGAGGAACAGAGGGGAGATCTCTCTCTCCCTCTCCCCCCCCCCCCCTCCCCCTGCCTTCCCGCTCCCCGCTGCAACTCACCTGTCACCCGCACCGGTCCCCGAATCTTTAGAGACGAGCAGGGAGATACTCGGCTAAGGCACTACTCGCTCGAGTAATGTGCCCTAGCTAGTATACTCGCTCATCTCTAGTGACTATGCTTTCCTTTGCCTCTAAAGAAGCAGAAAGGGATGGAAACCTTGTGGAACTAGGATCAAAGTGGTCTCTCTATTACACATTAAAGCCTATGGTTCCATCTTGGTGCAATTTTCGGCATTTGAGACAGAAACTCTTAAGAAACAGAGCGTATTCATGAACAAAATCTGTACTGAATCCCGTACAGACAAGGTATCAGAATTGGAATACTGCTAGGAATATTGTCACTAAAGGTATTTTCCAAGCTGGTAGCCAAAAGCTGTAATAGGACTGCAACATCTTAGAATATTTTCACATTTGACATTTGTTGATTTCTGTAACTAAAAATCTGTTTCATACACTACCGTATAAGTACACTCCTTTTTATAGTACGTACATATTCTGCAGTGCTGTACAGAGATTTTGAATCTGAATGGGGTTGCTTCTCCAGCAAGTGCATGTATTTCCACATTTAGATGAGCAGAACATGTGCAAAACGTTTTGCATCAAATCTGCTGCATGTGAACTTACCCTTTTTTAATGATGTTCAAAGTTCTGCTTGATTAGCATAAATGATCCAAAGTAATATGTCAAAGTGCAGTGTCCAATGCATTATGCAAAAAATGTAGGGTGTGTCTGCTTGCTCTATATCGGTGGTGGACATACTTGATATTTAAGATCAAGACTTGGAAAAGTTGATACTTGCATTGTTGGAATTAGTTTAGAGCACGTAATTTATACTAAAAACATCTAAAATTTGAGCTTTCTTTTTGTGCCCAGGTGAAGTCTGCCATAAATCCTACACTCAGTTTTCAAACCTCTGTCGACATAAGCGCATGCACGCAGACTGCAGGACACAGATCAAATGTAAAGACTGTGGACAAATGTTCAGCACTACATCATCACTTAATAAGCACAGAAGATTTTGTGAGGGGAAGAATCACTTTGCTGCTAGTGGATTATTTGGTCAAGGAATTTCACTTCCTGGGACTCCCTCCTTGGACAAAGCTTCAATGATCAACATGAATCATGCAGGCACAGGACTTGCAGACTACTTTGGTGCTAGCCGGCATGCTGCTGGTCTTACCTTTCCAACAGCACCTGGATTCTCTTTCAGTTTTCCAGGTCTGTTTCCATCAAGCCTATATAGACCCCCATTAATGCCTGCCAGTTCTCCTGTGAAGGGACTTCCAAGTATCGAACAGGCAAATAAGAGTCCACATTTGAATCGACCACAGATCTTACCAGCAACGCAGGACATTTTGAAAGCACTGAATAAGCACCCACCTATGGGTGAAAATAAATCCATGGATTTTATAGGAGAAAATAACTCTGACCAAAGGCCTCATGACAAAATGAGTGACCAGTCAGAAAGCAGTGACCTCGATGATGTCAGTACACCAAGTGGTAGTGACTTAGAGACCACTTCTGGCTCTGATCTTGAAAGTGACATTGAGAGCGATAAAGAAAAAATGAAGGAAAACGGTAAAATATATAAAGAGAAAATTAGCCCGTTGCAAAATCTTGCTGCATTGAACAGTAAACGAGAATTTAACAATCATTCAGTTTTCTCACCATGCTTGGAGGAACAGACTGCTGTTTCAGGGGCTGTTAATGATTCCATAAAGGCAATTGCCTCCATTGCTGAGAAGTACTTTGGTTCAACAGGACTTGTAGGTCTGCCTGACAAAAAAGGTGGATCATTACCTTACCCATCTATGTTTCCCCTTCCTTTTTTTCCAGCATTTTCCCAATCAATGTACCCGTTTCCTGAGAGAGACATAAGGCCGGCTCTTCCAAAAGTTGAACCAGAGTCCCCAAAAGAAATAAAGAAAACTCCAAAAGGGAATTTAGAGTCTCCCTTTGATCTTACCACAAAGCGTAAGGAAGAGAAAGTTGTATCAAACGTGCCCTCAAAGCCACTTAATCCAACATCTTCTGGCTCGGATCAACCTTTGGACTTGAGTATGGGAAGCAGAACTCGAGCTGCTCCAATTAAACAGACCGAGCAGTCCAGAAAGAACCGTATATTTGGAGACAAAAAAGATATTGAAGAACAAACAAAACCATCTGAACACTGTTTGCAGCATGCCAGACCTGCACCTTTCTTCATGGATCCCATCTACAGGTATAATTTTCAGACCATAATTAACATCAGACTGGACTGTGTTCACATTAGAATGTGGTATTAGTGGTGTTTTTGTGTAGTTTTTTTTTGTGAGAAGTAAAAGTTTGACAAATTTTTAGAAGTTTGGTCATGATGGGGTGTGACTGGGGTTGACCAAACCCTTTTTTGGAGCTGAGTTGAATAGTGTGCCAAATTAAATAAGGCTAATTTCAAATGGGTAAGTGCGATATCTGGCCATGAAACGTGGCCAAACATTGAGCTCGCCAACATGCGATGTCCCCAAGGCTTTTTTTTTTTGTTAAAACTGCCTTGCATTACTTCCATTTTTTTCGAGCAATGCTTTTCCGGCCCCATTGAAAATAATGGGCAATGCGAGGCGTTCTGAGGGAATGCCCAAAGATAGGGCATGTCACAATTTTTTCCCTGCGCTGCAATGTGGGAAAAGAATCACCTATGTGTGTGACCCCATTCAAAAGAATGGGGTTTATTTTCGGTGAGATTTGTGCGTCTGGCAACGTACAAATCTTGCACAATTTTCTCGGCCTTTTGAAAGCGGTCTAAGAAGCACATATTTAAAGATGGAAGATAATATCTTACCTTGTATGTTCAATAGGTCCTAAATATCCCAAGCTTATATATTTACCAATATGTCCCTGCTATTGGCTGTGTGGTGAAAATGCTCTAGCCAATAGCATCTCCGTGTCATTGACTACCTTCTGCTTTTAGTTAATTCCCTTTCTTACCAAAGTGTATTTGTGAGTTCTGCCATTTTATTGTTTCTCAGTAGATTGTCAATAATACCTATAAAGACCAAGATATGCAATACTAAAATATATGTTATGCAAGAAAATGTTTGTTTTCTTTTTGTTTTCTGATCAGACATTTGTTCTATATTTATCAGAATGACTGATGATAACCTGAATATCGACAATTGCAGGGTAGAAAAGAGAAAACTAATGGATCCACTTGAGGTTCTCAAAGAAAAATATTTAAGACCTTCTCCTGGATTCTTATTTCATCCACAGGTATGTACAGACTGGAAATTTAGAATTGCCCAAGAACATCGTGTATATCATTATATATATCCTTCAGATTTACCAAATCAACTGTAGCCCATCTTCTTCATGTAGATCTTAAAATCAACTCCAGGTTTTACTCTTGATGATGATTTTTTTGACATATTAAATAATCTCTAACCACTCTTGTCCATGGGCTATTTCCTGTCATTAGCCCTCTTCCACTTCAATGTGGGATTATCTACTAGACACAGCCTGTAGGCAATGAAAACAGATTTTAATTTTCTAATCCTGGATAATCTCCTTTTAAGGCCCATTTGCATTGGGTAACTATTGTTATCATTCTGCATGCTTGGAAACAGGTAAATCATAATTGGTCAAAATGAATGAAGGAGAAAGCCAGCATGATTGGTAAATGTCACTAGGCAATAATGATGCTGCTTTCCTGGAAGTCAGGTTTTTTTTCTCCCAGGTAGTGAGAATTGTCCTGATTTGAAAAGTCCTTGCAACTGATCAGATGATTATTTCAAACCACTGATCGTTCTTTAGTGTAAAGAAAAATTGATGTGCATGAAGGGGGACTCACAAATTTTCAATCATTATCTATTGATTCTAGACTTAAAATAATAAAAACTAGACCTATTAAAATTCAGTATCTATTTATACCATGTATAACCCTGGCCACTTAAAAAGGCTTTCCTACTGTGCAAAGAAAGGTGCAGCCAACCCTAAGAGTGTGGACTGTGTTATATGGGAGCCTTGTAGTTTGTTCTACAGTTCCGGTTATAGATTCTAGTATCAACCTGCATACAGATGTGTCTACCCTCAACTTGGCTCCAATTGCCTTAAAGGGGTTTTCCAGGCAGAAATACTATTGATGACCTATCCTTAGGTTTGGTCAATGATGGTTGTGTGGCCGAGGTCCCCCGCACCTGCAGTTACACTATACAGTAGTTGGAGCAGCAGCTTCCATTCTGACCCCTCTATATACCAGCCCTGACAGTGGGCCCTTAATCAGCTAATTGGATGGCATTGCAAGCATCAGACTCCAGCTGATCAACCTATCCTAAGAAAAGGGTCATCAATAATATTTCTGCTTTGAAAACCCCTTTATATTACAACTTGTCATGATACCATTTCAGTACACTCTTGCACCATCCCATTGACACCTTTTTTCCAAGCTCTTTAAGGCCTTAGTCAGACGGGCGTTTCTTTGCGCGATTTGCGCATGCGTCTGGCGATTTTATAAAACCATTGCTTTGCAATGGTATCGGACACATGAGCACTTTTTATGCGCTCGTCCGATAAATTATAGAACAGAAATCGCAGATCGCACCTATCTGTGATCTGCGATTCCTGTTCTCTTCTCTATATGCGCTCAATGGGGCCGGCGGCAGCAGCGCCGACCCCATTAAGAACATATAGAATACAAATCATTCTTCTCTGCCACAGCTGTAACAGCTGTGGCAGAGAAGAACGATGTTTGCCCATTGAATTCAATGGAGCCGGCAATACAGCCGACTCCATTGAAAGCAATGCGCTGCCGGCGTGCGCGGGATGAATTGTTGGGAAGGGCTTAAATATATAAGCCCTTCCCTGCAATTCATCCAGAAAAGTGTTAAAATAAAAAATATATATATATACTCACCTGCTCCCGGCAGCCGGAGTTCTGCGCGGCTGGCCTGCAGTGGGTGTGAAGGGGGTGTGAGTCAGACCTGCCCCCTGATTGGCTCATCCGTCATGCGATCCGCAAATCGCGCGAAAAAACGCCCGTCTGACTAAGGCCTAATGCATACTTTTTTAAAATTTAACATGGAAATGGTGTAGGTGATGGATGACCAATGGATATTCCAAAAGGATATGACAGGGTCCAAAAAATTAAATATAAAAATGTATAAATTTTTATTGTTCCCTTCAGAAATATTTGCAATATTTCAACCCCACCTGGGGTGTATGCATTAAGTGTACGCTGGCCAATGACAATCCATTAAAGTATCAGATCCATACATTTTTTGTACATGCTTATTTAATTTTTCAGGTTGAGCTTTAAATAAACGTTAAAAGGGCTTGATTGGTTAATAAAGGGGTGGTGCACATGCATGAGCATTGTACCTTGACTTCTATGGGACTGATGGGGATAGCCAAGAGCAGCGCTTCGTTCTCTTCATAGACAATGAATGACAATTGAATGCTCTTTGTGGGATAACCCCTTTTGCAGTGTCCTCTCCTAATGTGATAGTACCACTGATCAGAAGAAAAAAAATGCATGTAGATAATAGAATGGCTTTGCCTTCCTTTTAAAAATTGCTTAAGTTAAATAGTTGATTGTCTTATGACCATTTAATGGAGTGGAGTAGTCAATACAAAGTATGAAATCAATGAGATTGGTTTGAAACCTGAGTTGCTTGAATCGGCAGCGGCTCATCAGCAAATGTTACCTTTATGGATTTAATAGACACAACAGAGGAGGCCATGAATAACCGGGAAAGTGAGTTATGGTGTCTCTCTAATTAGTGTAATGTATTGACATCTGCAAACAGGTGCACTCATTCTTCCAAACAAAGAGGCTTCCCTCCACTAGGGAGTCAATGCTTCAGCTTCAATTGCCAGGAGAAAATGTATTAACCTAATAGTGTGATATTGTAGCGCTCTTGCAAGGACAGTTTTTCGAAAGTGTATTTGGTTTAAGTCCAAGAATGCACTCCTTTACGAGGAAGAGACCTGCTAATATCACGGCCATGGATAGATGGCTTAGGTTTACCTTCTGGTTCACACTTGCTCATCAGCATACATGGAATTTGCCTTTTGGATTTTGTCATATTTGCCATTCCTATATGTTTACACACTGGCATTTTTTTTGCAAGACTTCCGAAGTGGTACTATTTAACTTGGCATGTGATTTGTTATGTATGTTCTGGGAAATGGTTTCACAGCCCAAAATATCTTCAGATTACAAATAGCAGTTTATGTTTGTATGATGTAGTGTGAGATGCCCTCTTATGTGTTGGTCATGTTAGTGTATCTAAGACCCTCTGGGGCATGGAAACACTCCATGCAAAGGGTAACACTGAAGCTACTAATAACTCTTTCTAATCCACTGTCTGACCTCTAAAGACATTATGATTTAAGGCTGTATAGCTCCGATGTTGGAAGACGTCCGTCAGGGTTCTCTTACTGTATATTGCTGTCGGAGCCTATCCAACGTGTCCCCTCATGCAGTACAGGCTTTAGCCAGCATATAGCGCCGTTGTATAATGGCAGAAAAAGAGAGAGCCCCCTAGGAAAACCAGGATACAAATTGGATTGGAAAGGGTTAAATGTCAATCACTTGTTACATATGTGGTGGTAGTACAGACTAAGGGTTCGCTCGCACGGGCGTCAGCACATTTCGGTCATGTAAATAGGCAGTAACCTAAAATCACTTACGCCCGCATAACTTGCCCTTGTCCCGCAGATACTCAAAAAGGCGTGCAGAAGGGCCTATCTGTTTGCTGTGCAAATACACAATGAATACATAGGTTTACTTTAATGGCCTATAGCTATGCGAAATGCATACCAAAATAGGACACGCTGCATATTTTTTCACACGCTCGAACATCGCAGGAAAAAATACACTCATGTGAACGAACTCATTGAAATCAATGGGTTCTATTCAGTGCGTACTATGTGCACAAAAGTGTAAATGCACCCGTGTGAACAAGCCCTTAGACTAAATTTTAGGATGTTGGTGAATCAAATACCATTTACAAAGGTTTTACTCTGGATTCCCAGCTGCAGTATTTAAACCAAAGACTTAGTATTTTGGCCACTTATGGCACAAAAGCTGCATGTATGAATCCAGCCTTACTGATACAAAATAACCTTCTCAAAACTTAAATTCTGTATGCCTTGGGTGCTAGTTGTAACTTCCAAGATGGTAGAATTGTCTGGCATTAGAAAAGGTCATTTTCCTAGGTAATCTACACATCTTCCATTATATCTGCTCTTTTGCTATTGCCATAATTTCAATAATTGCTGTTATAAATGTTATAAATTTCCAAACATAGACTAGGAACTCAACTGGCTTCTTTATTCTTTCAACAGTTCCCACTGCCTGACCAGAGGACCTGGGTAAGTACTCTACTGTTGTACCTGGAAATATGGATACACATACTCTTCTTGATCCAACTTAAAATACTGTGTTTTCGGGGGTGTTTTCAATTGTTTGCAGCTCATAGCAACCAATCACAGCATAGCTTTCATGTTTTATATAAATAGATGTATAAGTGGGCAATGCCGGGTATATAAGCTATTTTACAATGAAAACCAGAGTGGTGTGGATGTATCAACATATTTATACCAGATATACATCGAAACATATGGCAATTGTATGTCAGTCCTTTCAACACATGCAAATGTGCCAGAATAAGTGGGCAGAGCTCTATCATCCTGTTTGGCCTCTTTCCTACTTTGAAAGTGGTGAAAAACCTTGGCAGATCGAACAGCTGAGGCTATGCCGTGCCGTATTAATGTAATGTTCCCACACTAAGATGAATAAACCAACGATGGTGACTTTTAATTTTTTAAAAACTTTTTTCTTATATTTAGATGTTTTCTTTTTTTGTTACAAAACAATAAAAAAAAGTATTAAATAAGAAAGTTCTAAAATAAGCAAGGGGAATAAAGTACGCAATTCATGTACCAAAATATTATGAATGATCTTTAAGAATTCCAGTGGTTTATTGATATTTCCTTTATCCAGAGTTAATTTTAGGTGCTATCCTAATGGAAAAGTCCTATCTATGATGTTATAATCTTACATATCAGGGAGGCAATGAATCACTCTTAGTAAATGACCCTTGTGCTGAACTTTACTCTTGAAAACATTGCAGTATTCATAAATTAGGTCGTTCATGTCTTCTTGATAAACCATGACAATAAATACATGTTTTATAAGGAACGAGCAGCGCGACAAACATCATGATTCTCAGATTTTTCCCAGTGATTACATTAATACAAAAAAGTCTTTCCCACGAATAAAATTAAGTATTTTCATATGCCTGTTCAAAATATTCTATTTCTTATACAATGCATTTAGAATGTATTTAGACCCTTTGGCCTTACACAAATGGTGGTAATTCACTGGGTGCCACCTGCGGGAGACACGTGTGCGGCAAGTACACAATTAAATTGCTTATTTGCTGTACGCCGCCAGTTGCCATGCAATCTCTTGGCATGTTTTTCGCACAATTCAAGTGAGCAGCAACATGGCCGCCTATGTGAGATTTATCCAGTGTAATACGCTATACCAACACCACATGTGAGGCAGCCCTTTCACTTTTTTACACCTTGTTATGTTATGGCCTTGTGCAAATTAAAAAAAATACAAGAAAAGAAAGTCTTAAGGTCACCTCCCCCCATTATTCTGCACCGAAAACCCCATAATGACAAAGTGAAAATAAAATTTTGCATTGTAATACTTTTTCATACCCTGTTCTCAGCATTTAGTTTATAGTATATAGCACCTTTTGGCAGCGATTACAGCCTCCAGGCTTCTTGGGTATGATGCTACAAGGTTTGCACACCTAGATTTGGGGATTTCTTCTCTGCAGATCCTGTCCAGCTCTATCAGCTTGGATGGTGGCTGTCTGTGGACAGCCATTTTCAGGTCTCTCCAGAGATGTTCGATTGGGTTTGAGTCACAGCATTGGCTGGGCCACTCAAGGACATTCACAAAGTTGTTCCTCAGCCACTCCTGTGTTTAGTAACCTGTCTTGGACTCCTGTGTTTGGTCGCCTGTCTTGCTAAGATCGTTCTCCTCTAATTACTTAGTTTGGTACGTCAACCAGCTGTAGGAGGAGTCTTGGTTGTTCCAAACTTTTTTTCATTTAAAGATTATGGAGGCCGCTATACTCTTAAGAACTTTTAGTGAGGCAGGTTTTTTTTTTTTTTTCCCGCAGCCTTTTCAAGATCCATACCTTGACAAATTCTCTGAGCTCTACAGTCAGTTCTTTTCTCATGGCTTGGTTTTGGCTCTGATATGCATTATGAGCTGAGAAACCGTATATAGACCAAGGTGTCTCTTTTAAAATGATGTCCAATTCACAAAGTTTACCACAGGTAGACTCAG
Organism: Eleutherodactylus coqui; assembly: GCF_035609145.1. Lineage (NCBI taxonomy): Eukaryota > Metazoa > Chordata > Amphibia > Anura > Eleutherodactylidae > Eleutherodactylus > Eleutherodactylus coqui. Next base: position 137,104,245 of record NC_089837.1, on the reverse strand, counting down.
ATCAAGGTGCAGAAACATCTGAAGGTGATCAAGAGAAAAGACAGGCTCCCGGAGCTAAATTTCAAGTTTCGTATCAAAGGGTCTGAACACTTATGTCAATGCAAAATATTAATTTTTTTATTTCTTTTAATTACAATTACAAAGATTTCTAATCTCTTTTCGCGTAGCCATTATGGGGCACTGAGTGCATATTGATGTGCAAAAACTAGTTTTTTTCCCCCCCTTAAATTGGCATAAAGCCACAACAGATCAAAATATAAAAAGAAAAATCAAAGGGTCTGAAGACTTTCCAGATGCATTGTATATTGTTTTTTTCATATTGCTTATTTACAGTGGATGTCAGATTACTGAATACCCCAATTTCAGTAGCCCTCCCTGTGTGAAAATAAAAAAAAAAGATATATACTTACCCCTTCACGGCCGCTGAGATCCAATGCTGCAGCTCTCTGTGGTCCTGGTGATTCCTGTGATAGTTGAAGTCGCAGGTTATTGAGTGAATGCTGCAGCCAATGAGAGACTGCAGAATCGCCACCTGTTCGCCTGGCATCAGAGCTTACATCCTGAGCGTCATGATGCCAGGATTTCAAGAACGTGACACAACATGCTGTCATTGGTTGCAGCTGTCACATGATTTCACATTGTGATTTCCTGCGACATCTGTCACCACAAACTCCTGGACCACTTTGTGCAGATTTTGATGCAAAATTTGGTGCGGAATTTACCCCTCATTTGAAAAGATGAAATCTGCCCTGAAATTCCGGTGCTGTAATTGACATGCTGCAGATTTAAATTCCGCTCTTCATGCCCATTTCCGCAGCAGATTGTTTTTTCTATTGTGTGAGAATGAGATTTTTAAATCTCATTCCCTTTTCCACTACTGGGGTCCGCATAGAAAATCCATGGAGAATCCACACAATGTGAACGTTCTCTTGTAGTTTCAGTTCAACATTCCACAACAAACTGACGATAAATTCATTAGAGAAGGTGAAGTTCTCAGAGAAGGTTAACTTATGCTTTCAGTAGGCCATAGATGTGAGATTTAAGCTTGTAGAGCCTGCACCACAGCCTAAACACTCTAGTTGAGTCACTCCAACCAGAGAGCCACAGCTTGATGTTCATTGCTCCTTGCAATACCTGCTAGTGGTGTGCAATGCTTCGTATATGACGGAAGACTCATTATAACATGTATACATGGTGGAGCCATCCGTACCATCCAGGGGATGGAATCCAACCGTGTGGCACTGTAGATGACTGGAAAGTATGTAATATGGCTCAGAGCTGTAGCTTGAAGCTCCTTGGCCCCAATGCAAAACCTGTAACAAGGCCCCCAACTATAATGCTTTATTCATAGTACTGGGCTCCCTATATGGAGAAGAGAGGTCTTATGGGCCACCTAAGGCTCCTGGGCCAGGGAGCAACTGCATCCCCTATAGTTAACCAGTGATATGGCACCTATCCCATAACGTAATAGCTAGCCTATCAAGTACATGAGGAACTGTATGTGTTGAGTTGGTGCTGTTATGAATCAACTTGGCATCATAGTTGCCATTTTGTTATCCAATGACTGTTCTGTCCTAGACCTACTACTTCTGCAAAGCAAATTTCATTTCGCATTTCTGTATTTGTATTTTTTGAGCTATAGAAAACCTAAAAAATATGGTGTACATAAACAGCATCTTCCCTCTTGTACATAAACCTTACATACATACACATGTCAAACTTGTAATTTACCTAAGTGGTTGGTATTGATTGGAATATATTATCCCTATGATTTGTAACAGAACGCCGTGACTCGTAGACACTTTGTTTTAAAATGCAGATTTAATTTGAGTGTACAAAGCTTTGCAGGAAGTGGTTCCAGTCGCGGAGTAGAGTGGAGCATTAACTCTTGCTACACATCATTTTTAGCCACTTCTAGCTGCCTGGAATAATAACACAATATTTCTAAGGGACGGCCGGCTGATTACATTAATTAGGTTCGAAGAATGTCTAGTACAAGCGTGAATGTGAGGTCAGTGCTGGGCTGACAAGACTAGAGTCTGTTCCTCTGAACCTCTTTATATGTAAGGCTAATAATTGAAAATAAATTGGCTCTGAACATGGCTTGCAGCTATGAATAGATATTACAGTAATAGGCTTTGTGTGCCATTTTCCATGTAAATGGGCTATGATTCTAAAGTATCTCGGCACACAAAAATGTCAAGTGATTTAATACCTCCAGATAATGGAACTAACCCGAAATATTAAAGGGATATAAATAAATGATATTTATTATCTTTAGGAAGGTACTTATTATTCCTATTATATGCGCTTTCATAACCCCTGTGCGTTCTGTCACCGCTAATCAGCCCAAAGGCCAAAGGTCATTTATCATTCGCCAAACATTTTCCTGGTGCAGTTACGCAAATATGAAATTGATTTCTTACCCCCGAACAATCCGGCGAGATTAAAAGCTGCAGGATTCAGATTGCATGTGATAAAAAATTGATTTTTAATAAATAAAAAAAGAGAAGAGTTAAAAAAAACATGAAATGCTAATTCTCCAGATGCTTGAATTAGATAATGGCATTGCTCTGTGGAGATGGAATTACCTGCTATGAGATCAGCAGGAACATTACAAAGCTGTCTGCCCTGTGATCAGTAGGTGTCAAGATCCTTCATGTTGACAAATGTGCTGTCCATAAGAATCTGTGGAAAATGTTTTAGCAGCAGGATGATTATGAATCAAACCTATGTGAGCCTGCAGCCCTCGCTGCATCCCAAGCCTTTCGTATTTGTTGCATGACAAGTAAATGTATCTTGACTTCCCTTGGAGATTTTTTTTCCTGCTCTGTGTTTGAAAGACACACAGCAAATTGGCAATGGTATTCTGTACACTGCAATTTGTATCCACCATTTAAAATCTGTAGGCATAGAATGTGAGGGCACGCCTGGAGGTCATTGGTGGTGGTGGGGAGACCAAGCATATCATATATAAAAATGGAGCATTGTCTGAAACTAGTCTTAGGGTTGTTCATGGGGTGCAGCTATGATTAGAAAACCATGCCATTCTTGGTTGGGGTTGGTGTAGAGATTATCTTAACATAGCATTACACAGTAGATGGTGGCTGACTGAATGTTAGATCAACCAATAGCTCTGTCTCTTGAGTCTATATTTCCCCAAATATATGCATGATTGGTTTGGCTAAGCATGCATGACCTCTGAATGGGGAGAGGGAAGTAATTCCCTACCAGACACCTGAGGCAGAGTCTTATCTCAAACAAAAGCATTGGCGCGTGCTTTTTAGAGAACCCCCTTTAAACCTAGTAGATTCCCCCTTGTCATGGGTACAGACCTGGGTATAAAGAGGTCATAAGGAACATCTAATGATTAGTGTTGAGCAAACATTTGAAACATTCAGTTCGTCCAGTTCACCAAATTTAAGCAAAAAGTTGAGTTTGGTCCGAATTCGTTCACACCAAAATGGAACTTCACGAATACCACTAAAACTTGTGTATAAAACTGTCAAACACCCATAAAACAACTCCTCATGCTTTTTCCTCCTCCCTTCTTTAAATGTGGCTTGCACTGATGCCTTACAGAACCAGGGCCCTGGGTTTAGGTTTGACCAAGGATAATCCCTCCATGGAGTTTGTATGAGTTTGAAGAAACTGATACAAACACAGGGGGAACATATGAACTGCATGTAGATGTTGTCTTTGGTCAGACCTGTACTTGGGACCCCAGGGCTGCAAGGCAACAGTGCTAACCACTGAGCTGCATTTTGAAGGTGGAGGAGTACTTTTAGCGGGTTCAGTTGAGACGAACTGCCGGTGGGTCAGGTTCACGCCGAACCCAACATTTAGCAAAATTCTACCCAAAACGGGGTTCTACTGTTTTGGTTCATTCAATATTACTAACTATGTACAAAGCCATCTGTTTTTTTCCAACTGAATAACCCCAAGCTTGATCTAGTTGTTTCAAGAGGCAGGGAAGGATTTGGTGAGAGAGGTCTTTTGGTGGCACCAGGAATACATGCCTCTGGTATTTACAGCATATTCTAGATAGAAACCCTCTCAAATAAACTATCCGTCATTGCCTTTTAACAACCAATGCTTCTTGGATTCATCCGTGTACCACATGTACTTACAGTAAGCCAGCAGCAACTACTTCAAGTAGTTTTCATTGTACTTGGACTTAAAAGCATGTGCTCAGTTATCCCCACAATATACAGTGAGTCTACTCAGAACAAAACACATTTCCTGAATATTTTTTTTTTCAATATGGAATCTATCATTATATAGAATTTTATGGACAAGCCAAAGCAGATGGAATTTTTGTCTTGTTAATGGTATTTTGGGATACATCTGCTATTCGACAGACCACCTGTGTGGAAAGAAAATGAGCTGGCACCCGGACAGTTACATAAATGGCTGTTAAATATAAAATATATCTTATCAAGGGTAAAGAGAAATAAATGCTGACGTACGAGCAAATTTAATTGGGTGTCTGAGTTTCTTTTCAACTTTTTTATTGAGTTTGGGTATAAATATATGTTACATTATATAGTAGAAATGCGCACAATGCTTTTATTGTGTGTGCCATAAAGTAAAGATATATTGTCAGTCTAGAAGGCGGGTGTTATGTTTTTTATATTACTATAGTTCAGCCCGGCTATTGTGGTATTCTCCTGTATTATTAGATTAATATACGCTGAATGTACACACAGATTTAACTAAAGCTTATGATTCCATAAAATTGGTAAATGTCTGTGTTTCGTTTTAATAGAACGCTGCAGTTAGTGATGAAAATAAGTGCTTGATTTTTGTTTTTTTTCCCTGATATCAAATTTGTATGGATTACTAGTCGTTAACTGCATGTTTTGGAGTTCCCTCAAATGTATATTTGCTCATTTTGCAGATGTCCGCTATAGAAAATATGGCTGAAAAGTTGGAAAGCTTCAATGCCCTTAAACCAGAGTCCAGTGAGCTGATACAGTCAGTTCCTTCCATGTTCAATTTCCGAACCTCACCAGCTGCCCTTCCAGAAAATATTCTTCGAAAAGGGAAAGAACGATATACCTGCAGGTATATGACCAAGACAATGAAAGTCATCTAATAAACACACGTTTTTTTCCTCTTAGGCCTTATTTACATGGGTGTATTGTAGTTGGCTTTAATGCTTTATAGAACATCTGGGCAGCCTACAGTTCTAATGAACTTATGCCAATATAGAGATCTATGATGATGTTTGGTTCAATAGAACGGTGGTGGGATTGGGTTCATGGTACATCCCCAAATTTAAACAGTTAAACGTGGGTACAACGTGTCTAAAAATTTCTAAATAGAAAATAAGAGCTGGGAAGTAGAAAATTAGTTTAATTCAAAATTGATCAAAACAAATCATGACCGATAGTAACCTAGTAAAGTTTTTACTCAAAAGTGGGAAAAAATAGACTGAGGGGAAATAGATTTTGTAAGATTAAAACCTTTTGTAATCAGAGGTATTTACATTTTGGACAAATGGATTTGAACATTTTTTTAAGATAGTCTCCTCTCTAGTGATGAGTTGAGGAACCAAATTTGGGAGATGTTGCCTAGACCTTGGACTGAAGAATTGATTGGAAGTAGCCTATTTGCTCTTACATGAATGGGATAAAGTTCCCCATAAGAAAAAACTGGGTTTACGGCATGACCTTCCAGAAAAAGTACAAACTTAGAAATTAACCTGACTTATTTTTTTATTGAAAATTATGACCACACAATAGATGCATTTTCGAGGCAAGCCTCTTCCTTAGCAGCATTGGGAGTGAACTACATAGCTGATGAATGTTGACTTCCCATAGTCATGTTATCGGTCTCTGTATAACGCAGGCTGCATGGACTCCAGTGTCAGGGCTGTGTAAAGGGATCATGGTGTGCAAAACTGCAAATAAGCTTCCTTGCATCTTGGAAGTGCTGATTCCCTGCAATGAGCTGTTTGCAAGCAGCCTGGAGCTGCCACACTCCCACTCGCTTATCTGCAACTTTTACATATGAAACCATGAACTTAAAGGGGTTTTCCAGGGAGAATACTAATGACCTGTCCTTAGGATAGGACATTAATAGTTGATTGTGTGGGGTCTGTCGTTCGGGACCTCGACCGATCAGCTGAGGGGGTGCATGCTGTCAGTGCTGCAAATACACAGAGGTGAGAGCGGAAGCAGTGGAAGTCTCCTCGACGACCACTGTGTAGCGGCCGGCGCTTGTAACTGCATGCATGGCGCTCATTGAAATCAACGCGAGCTGTGCCTGCAATTACAAGTGCCGGACACTACATAGAGGTCGGTGCGGAGACTTCTGCTCTGACCCCTGTGTATTTCCGGTGCTGATAGCATGTGCCCACTCAGCTGATCGGTCGGGGGCCAAAGCAATGAACCCCAGCTAATCAACTACTGATGACCTAATTTCCACAGAACACCCCTTTTAAAGGATCATTCCTGCATATATAGGACATGAATTAAAGGGCAGTGAAGGAGTGGAACTTCATATAAATGAAGAGAAAATGTGAAAATGAAGAGAAAATGTGAAAATGCACACACTTTTTAAAGAATGGACCATAAAGTAAGAAAAATGCCTTTTAGAGTTTGTTATGGCGTGTTGGAAGGGCAGATAGACATATAGTATACGCTCTGATTGCCATTACGGAGTCGGGAAGAAATTTTCCCCCAAATGGGCTAATTGGCTTCTACCTCTTGGGGTTTTTGCCTTCCTCTGGATCAACTAGGGGTTGAAACGGGCTGAACTAGATGGACATTGTCTTCATTCAGCCTAACATACTTTGTTACTATGATTTTGATCTTAATGACTGGACAACTTGTTTTGGCAAACTATGCTAGGCAAGAAATACAATTTTATCAGAGGGAAATAAGGAGAAGCTGATAAGAGGAATACAATAAAGGCAGGTGTGGGAATAGCAATGATAAAATGAGGCATAATTTTCCAATATTGTTTGCTCCTAGGTACTGTGGAAAAATCTTTCCTAGATCTGCAAACTTAACTCGCCATCTACGGACCCACACAGGAGAGCAGCCTTATCGGTAAGAAATACTTAATCTTCGTCCTGTGTTGCTTAATTCCCTTCTTGTAGGGCAACAGTATTAGATGCTTAAAAACACACATGCCTTTTGTAGTTGCAATTGATTATTTATTTTGGCCTGATTTTTGGCGTTCTCATCTGGTGAGCATATATTGTTTAGATTAAATGCATGCAGAAAGATCTAATGATATGTTGTAAAGAAGCTGGCTTCAATGAGTTTGGTGGGATTTTCATCAATATGGAAGTGAGAAAGGATTGTTGTACATATTAAATTCTTTATTATAGTCAGTCACAAAACATTCCTCGAACACATGTTATTCATTCATGGTTTAGGCTGCAAACCACCTTTTGTCAATACTTCCTCATTACAATAATTCAGCAAAGAGTCACTTTAGGAGAAATCATTTCATTCTGGAATTCCTAGGAAGAACTAATTCTAACCATGAGCAATATGAAGCAAGACTCTTGTCACCAGCCTGATTTTTTTAAATTTTTTATTTATTTATTTAATTTATTTATTTTTTAAAATTTTTAACCTTCCTTCATTCTTGACTTTTGATTTTTAGATGCAAATACTGTGATCGATCCTTCAGTATCTCTTCAAATCTCCAAAGACATGTCCGAAACATTCACAATAAAGAAAAACCTTTTAAATGTCATCTTTGCGATAGATGTTTTGGTCAGCAAACCAACCTGGATAGACATTTAAAGAAACATGAGAATGGCAACATATCTGGTAAGCGATACTGGTTTTATGCTGTAGGTTTTGTCAGAAACTATGTTTTCCTATGTTTGGAAGAAGTGACCAACGAACAGCTCTGCATAGAAGGGATTCAAAGTCAAGTAGTCGCAATATGAAAATAATTCAATTTAGCTTTTCAAGTCTCTCAAATAGTCTTCTTGGGAAACCCCTAGGCCCCCCACACTTAATAAACATGTGTGCCGTTACTATGTTCATTGTAAAGTTTGTCTGGCTCAGAAGGGGTTCTGTTTTCAGACAATAGGACATTAAGTTTACAGATGGATTTCTTATGTTTTCTCAGTGACCCTGATCAAGTAGTGTAGCACCGTTCCCAAAATTCTAGTTGTCTCAAAGAAAAACCCCAGAGATAACCTACACAATGCATATACATAACTGAGCTTCTCGTTCTCTTCCACCAGGTACTGCTGCGTCCTCCCCTCACTCGGAGTCTGAAGGCACCGGTGCCATTTTAGATGATAAAGAGGATTCCTATTTCACCGAAATAAGAAACTTTATTGGGAACAGCAGTAATACCAAACATTCACCCTTAAACCCAGAAGAGAGGTAAGCCATATGGGTGTGTGGACCAGTAGCATCATTACAATGAATGGCAGCTGTGTAGAAGAAACTGGTGCTGAGTAGAGCAATCGTATGAAGTTCTTGTCCGACTAGACATACACAGGTTCTTGCAGTCTGACAGTACTAATTTTATTAATAGTTGTACCAATTATATTGGTGATAAGTAGGGATGAGTGAGTATACTCGCTAAAGCACTACTCGCTCGAGTAATGTGTTTTAGCCGAGTATCTCCCTGCTCGTCCCTGAAGATTCAGGGACCGCCGCGGGGCGGTCGCTCCCTCTCTCCCGCCCGCTCTCCCCTGCTCCCCGCCGCAACTCACCTGTCAGCCGCGGCGGTCCCCGAATCTTCAGGGACGAGCAGGGAGATACTCGGCTAAGGCACATTACTCGAGCGAGTAGTGCTTTAGCGAGTATACTCGCTCATCCCTAGTGATAAGTAAAGCCCAGGAAGGTTAGTTTAGGCAGTTGTTGCTGACTATTATGTTTTAGGTGTTCATGATTTGGTCTAAGAAGGTTAATTATCCGAGAAATGGCTTATTCTAGGTTTTGCTTGTGCTCAACACTGGTTTGTGGATGGCAGTGAGGACTATTCAGGACTGTACTCCATTACGGTCCCCAGGAAAATCTGGTATTCCCTGAACTTTCAGATATCCAAAGCTGACATTTTTAAAGGGCTCCTATTCCCCAAAAATATATAAATATTATGGTTATGATTTATTTTGGCAAAAGCAAAAATTCTGTCCACCGTAATCCAGAATCTGAAATTGAGCAATTACAAATTACTTAGCCATTTTATACAGTCGGCATAAAGAACCGTAAAGATCAAGGCTCTTTTTGTTTTGCTTGTTTTTGGGCGATCTTTCTATCTTTACCTATGCCCACATAGCATTGTAACGATAATATTTTACAGAATGCTTATATAAAACTCTTGAACGATGCCGATACAAAACCTATATCGTTGTTTGTCGATGGACGTCGTCATGTGCATTTTCGGCTAATAAGCATCCAGTTTTGTAATACCCAATTGCTGCAGCTGGATGTCTACCCATATATGGGATTTCTTTCTATGCTTGTTATACAACATGTTCAGATATTTATACGAGCTGTATTACAACATTATCAATAACGAGTGTATTTGTATTTTCTATTTATTTTTTTTATTGGTGGTTTTCTTTTAACATCTGGTTACAACATGTCCCTAAACAGGAAGTTAATAAGCAGAGAGGGTCATGGGGTCAGCCAGTGTTTCCTTTTCAGAATTCTGCATTCTGACTGCACTTGATGGATATTTTATCCCTGGCAAATTGCTGAACTTGGAGATGTAATTAGCAAATCTGTTTATTCAGTCATAAAGCGTTCCTTTCTTTAGGTCCAATTCACAAAACCTTCATCCATGTGAGGTAGCAGAACTAGCACCATTGACTTGGTTTTGCTACCTCACATGGATGTATGTATGTGTGTGTATATATATATATATATATATATATATATATATATATATATATATATATATATATAATTTATATTTATTATTTTTTTTTATATATATTATAATTAATTATTTTTCTTATTATTTCTTCAATTTTTGTAGAGTCCAAAACTTCTATCGTTACACTCAGATAAAAGATGATAGTCACTGGGTATTTGAGTGTTCCCATAATTATCCTGTTTGACTCAAACAGACTCATTGCATATTTAGGGTTTTTCTGCTTCAAATACATCATTTCCTGATGTTTTTTTAAAACATTGATCTTTCTAACAGTGTTGACTTTTCATGTTTCCTGGTGGGGGTGATGTATATGGGAGGAGAGCTTGCAAGGAAAAATAGACCCAGAATAGTGAAGTCTTTAATTTACCAAGGGAGCCCATTGTCTAGGAAGTGTGATACATGATTTGAAAAATTACTGACTCATTTCTAATGTGGTTACAGATCATTTGGTAAATAGATTATTTCCTGAGAAGAAAAGGCCCGTTTTGTAGATTTGACAGAAGTTGCTCTGTGCTGTGGCTATAATGGAGCAAGGAGGTTTAGATGTAATCTAAATATTTTCTTTTACAATTCACCAAGAAAATATATTACAAGTTTATACATTTTTTTATTTGTGTTTTTTACACTAATGCAAGTTTTAAAAGAAATACTGTAAAAACAGAATGATTATTTTTGAAAGTGGAGAAAATTATGCATCCAACACAATTTACCTAAGTGAATCCCTTTCTACTTGGATTATGTTGCACCACTACATCCATGCAGATTACATTAAAATTGCCTACATGCATATAAATATATAAAACAAGTAGAGCTAAAGCTGATCCTTATGATGGTTTGAATAGATTAGATATTTAATATGTGATTTTAAAGCAATAGGCTCCAAATCATTTGCCATTTAGGTCCAAACTGGAAAAATTCAAACATGACTGTAATATGTGTTTCATATGTCTCTTTAGAATGAATGGTGCCCATGATAAGATTATGTTGACTGGTCAGAATTCTGATATCTTGGATGAAGATGAGATTGAAGATGACCCTATCCTGGAGGAAGATGATGAAGAAAGTGATATTGCAGGGAAATCGATGAAGGAACCCAACTCAAGTCTACTTGAAAATTGCAATGACAATGAATTTGAAGAAGCAAGTAAAGCTGATTTAAGCTGTAAAGTCTCACCCAACAGGTTAGTGTGATTTCTCTAAATCTTAGATCAGTTGTTAGCAGTGAAATGTATGGCCAATGTTCAAATTCTACTTACACAATCTCTAATACATAGGTATGACGATGAAGACTTCAAAACTGGTCTTTCGGCTTTGGATCACATCAGGCACTTCACAGATAGTCTTAAGATGAGAAAAATGGATGAGGGTCAATACAACGATGATGATCTCTCTTCTTTCACATCTTCCCATTTGGCAGAAGACTTAAAACCGCCAATATATAGGAAGTCCAAATCCCAGGTAATTGGAAGGTGGTGATTAAATATAGTAAACCTTTAAATTTGGAAAGAAGAATTGTAGTGAAAAAAGCACTGTTGCAATATGGCAAAACCTTTTTTGTGCACATGGTGTGATAAATTTGAGGAAGTATGTTAGCCATATTCGACACTTCTTTGATGCCTTATGGTTGGTATCTAGACATACTGGGGTATATTTACTAAATGGTTTACATCAAGTTTCTGGCATAAAAAGAAGTCTCACAAATTGGCAAACAAAAGTTACACAATTTGGCACATGACATGATATCTTTTCTCACCACTTTTGAAAAGAGGAGGTGCTGATCAGGAGGGGCACGGCTATTTAGATTTTCGTGTTTTGGTGCACAGACAGCCCAGATATGCGCTAATGCTTGCTCCTCTTAAAGAGGTTGACTGGTTTGACAATTAACTGTCAGGTTCAGATGGTCTAAAATAACAAATCAAGAGGTACTTACCTGTCCTGGAGATCCAAGGCTGCAACTCCTGCCGTTCACCCGGTCTCTGACAGTGGAGGTCAGGTAACAGCTGCCTGCTAATCAGAGGCTGCAGTGTCACTGCCCATTCTCACCCAGGATGTGAGTGTTGATGCCAAGAGTTCGAACAGTGATACTATGCCTCTGATTGGCAGGCAGTGATAGCTTAACTTCTGCGGTCAACAGAGACCTGATAAACTGCAGAATTGCAGTGCTTGATTTGTTATTTTAGGCCGTTGGCACCTGACTAGGGATGAGCGAGTATACTCGCTAAGGCACTACTCGCTCGAGTAATGTGCCTTAGCCGAGTATCTCCTTGCTCGTCCCTAAAGATTCGGGGGCTGCCGCAGCTGACAGGTGAGTTGCGGCGGGGAGCGGGGCAGAGCGGGCGGGAGAGAGATCTCCCCTCCGTTCCTCCCTGCTCTCCCCCGCAGCTCCCCGCCCCGCGGCGGCACCCGAATCTTTCGGGATGAGCGGGGAGATACTCGGCTAAGGCACATTACTCGAGCGAGTAGTGCCTTAGAGAGTATACTCGCTCATCCCTACACCTGACCTTTTAATCGTCAAAAAGAAATCAGAAAAGCCCTTTAATGCATTTGTCTCTGTAGTGCAGTCTTTATTTAAACCAAAAATGTGAAATGCCAATCTAAGTAAATCTCTCCCCTCTATATAGTTTGTGTGCTTTGAAAAAGTACACATCTTTCATACATTTGATGCATTTTAAGGCTTCATTTACACGGGCATGACTATTTTTGGTGAGCCGTGTCACGGCCACAGCGCGGCCGAAGAATTGCGCCTACAAGAGGCAGCCGTGACCAACTCCCGTTTTAATGCCTGTTCAGATGGCTGAGGCTGTGGCGCATATACGCCGCAACCCTGAGATACCGCCGACTGGGGGGTGGGAGTTTAACTCTGCTAACCCCCCCCCCCCCCTCCCCACCCCCTTCCTTGCGTTTTACAACTATGAGAGAGGGCGGGAGCTTAGCAGAGCTAGCACTCCCCCTCTCTGCTGCAGCCTATGGGAGCTGCCAGCAAGGGCGAGGGGTGGGACTTTAGCATACTTGCTCCCGCCCCCTCTCATTGCAGACAGCTGGCAAGGGGTGTAGACTGGGAGAGAAGAGGGAGGAAGTTTACCAGTCACTCTGCTAAACTCCCTCCCACCCCCTTTCTTCGGTAGCTGTGATAGGCTCCTATAGGAATCTATGGCAGTGGCTACCATATTCTAGCCGAAGATATTTTCTTTTCTGGCTGGCGGAAAATCAGCTGGTCAGGATGCGCACAATATGCGCTATCTTGGCCGGCCATTTTAACACATTGGGAATACGCCCATCTGAACTGATGCATTGAAAACCAATGCATCAGATGGGTAGATTATATCGGCTGGCCATGAAAACACGCTCGATATACGCTCCTGTGAAAGAGCCCTAAAACTGTTTTTATAAGCTGCAATTTAAGACTGTTCTAAATATCAGCTGATTTCCATCAGTTTAACCTTGTTTTCTCTGCATTTAAGGCCTATACAATGATGCTGTCTCTGTCTGACCAGGAACCAATCCATGCAACGGGCCACAATTCCACCAGTATGTGGCACAACATGGCAAGAGCAGCTGCAGAATCGAATGCCCTACACTCCATTAGTCATGTATGACAATTTGGGGACAGCTCTATGGGACCAAGTCCAATACTTCGCATGGCTCTTCCATATGTGACTTTTTAGGGGGAAAAAAAAAAAGAAAAGACTGAAGAGCAGGATGCCTTATTACCTGCAGGTCATCTCAAATCATGGTGACCTTAAATGGAATAATTTAAGAAAAAAACTATTTATTCTCATTGTTTTGTTTTGCACAGCAAAGGCAGCTGCTGATTTCCTGAGCAAAAAAAAGACAGAATATGAACTCTTTGGACTTTGGTGGACGCTGAGTCTTCCAGCTCACTCTGTGTTCTCTTGACACACATACAAGCACTCAGAACGGAAAGGAGAAAAAAAAAATTTGAATCATTTTTTTATACACACTGATTTACTACAAGTGTGGACGGAAGAGTTGCTTCATTATAGACGATTTCTATAACACGAGCTTCATGTATTTAAACACTTTGAAAACAGAAGTAGTTATTTACAAATGTACATTATCACTTAATGTAGAGAATAACAGGGAATCATTTTGTTCTTTCCTTAACTGTGTCTTAATTGTTTTTTGGGGGAAAAGCAATTATGTGTATATTCTGAATTTTGCAATGTTGAGTACTTAAAGAGAACTTACGTCGATAAAGGTCCATTTTCATTGCTGATACCACTAATATATCTTACCGTTCATTGTTTGCCAAATCAAGGTGTTGACATTTTAATTTTAGACAATCATGTCAGTGTTTTTGACTTTTTTTCTGGCTTGTATACTTTGTATTTATTTCTTTTTTTTTAATTGTTTGCTCCAGATAGCACTGTTACATTTCTTATGTTGCCAAGAGCACTCACACATTTTGATATTGTCTGGATACAGATTTATGTATGTGCGCGCGCTGATTTTTGTGTTTGAGATTCTCTAACACATTATTCCTTTAAGGTGAAAATAGATGCAATTTTTTTAGTTTATTTTGTTTGTTTGTTTATTTTTTTAATACGATTTTGTTCACTTGTACAAATTGTTTTAATTTCTTTCATGAACGCATGATTCTCCTGATTAAAATTGTATTTGTTCTTTTATGCTGTTTGTCTGTAAGCTTGTGTGTTATGTTCCTGTCAATCCTGTTTGTAAAATGAAGTGTTCCAATCCTGTTTTCAAAGAAAAGTGTATTTTTTTTTTCCACTTTTGAGGGACCGAATAATTTTTTTTTTTTTCTATTTTTTTTTTTAATTGTTTTTTTTTTTATAATCTCATTTTGAATAATTGAGGTACTTTCTTTAATTGTTTTGTATAATTGTAATTGTTACACATTCAGTGCATTATTTTGGGAGGAGTAAATACATGAAAATAAAGAACTACAATGTTGGAGGATCAGTCTTAATTCCGTTTGAGTCTATGAGAAATATTCTTATACTTGGGATTCTGTTTACATTTTAAAGGGGTTTTCCAGGCAAAGACTAATGTTGACCTATCTTCAGTATAGGTCATTAATCTCTAGGGACCCGCTGATCACGATCACGGTAATGAACTGATCACTATCAGTGCAGTATGGGAGCAGAAGAGCCCTAACTGGCTTTAATGTGATTTAAATCAATGTAAGCTGAGGTCTGCTACTACACTTCGGCACTTCTGCTTCCCAACACCGGGGATGAACGCGGAAATGTAATGGCTGCTTCAGCTCATATTCCCTATGTTGCACGGCCGGCCTGCAGCACTGACAGTGGGCCGGAGAGGAAGGTGATTGCCGGTGATAGGTCACCAATAGTTTTTGCCCCGAAAACAGCTTCAATGTTTATAAAATCCAGCTACTTACCTTTAATGTGTACCCAAAGTGTGTTTTTTGAGGTCTAATATCGTATTCTTTTAAGGAAATGGTTGTCTGAAATTATTGCTGCTATAATTCTGGCAATGGCTTTTTGCTGCCATGGCAATTTTTCAGAAGACAACTGTCATGGCTGCACATGACAGACCAGCTACAGGTTACTTCAAAGCTTGATCCAAGCTCAGCAGTGCTATATTTACGAAAGTTGGCAGTTTTTGTGGAAAGACATTTACTATGATTGAGGTAGTAGAGATTAATGTTTAACGGGAATCTGTTGGCTCCAACATGCTGTCCAAACTGCAGGTAGTATGTTATAGTGAAAAAAGCCAAGTAGATTGATTTATATAGTCTCATAAGTAGAGATGAGCGAGTATACTCGCTAAGGGCAATTACTCGATCGAGCATTGCCCTTAGCGAGTACCTGCCCGCTCAGAAGCAAAGCTTCAGCTGCCGGCGCCGGGCGGGGAGCTGCGGGGGAGAGTGGGCAGGAAAGGAGAGGAGATCTCTCTCTCCCTCTCCCCCCCCCCCCCCCCCCCCTACTGACTGCCGCAACTCACCTGTCACCCCCGCCGGCAGCCAAACCTTTTGTCCCGAGCGGGAAGATACTCGCTAAGGACAATGCTCGATCGAGCAATTGTCCTTAGCAAGTGTACTCGCTCATCTCCAGTCATAAGAATAGATTCAACTTAGTCATTTTATTCATTTCTAGCTCTGCTCATTCTTAGCTCTACAGTCCAATGGGCGGTCCCATCAGTGATTGACAGCTATCTCTGTATGTACAGTCATACACAGGTGTCAGTTACTAATAGGACCGCCCATTGGACTCAGAATGTGCTGAGACCTAAATGAGAATTATACTGAATCTTTCCCCAGGAAATTATATATATATATATATATATATATAGCTGCATTCAGACGAACGTATATCGGCTCGGTTTTCACGCTGAGCCGATATACGTTGTCCTTATGTGCAGGGGGGGGGGGATGGAAGAGCCAGGAGCAGGAACTGAGCTCCCGCCCCCTCTCTGCCCCTCTGCACTATTTGCAATGGGGAGAGGCGGGCCAGGGGTGGGGCTAAGTGCCGAGAATTAGCCTCGCCCCGTCCCGCCTCTCCCCATTGCAAATAGTGCAGAGGGGCGGAGAGGAGGCAGAGAGGGGGCGGGAGCTCAGAGCACTGCTCCCGGCTCTTCCATCCTCCTCCCCCCCCCCCTGCAGATGAGGACGACGTATATCGGCTCGGCGTGAAAACCGAGCCGATATACGCTTGTGTGAATGCACCCTAAGTTATATTAGTCTGCTCAGCTCCTCCTGCTCTAACGTGATGCCTGCAGTTTGGACAACAAGCAGACTCCCTCTAAATATTCAATTTTTATTTTGTGCAACAATTACTCAATTTTGTCTGTTTCACTGGTAATTTATTAGTCTCTACTTTTTGTAATGTTTTCATAACTTCCAACTGTCCCCTTTTTTGTGTTATTGTCCTAGCAAAGGTACCTCCAAAGGAGAGTGCTTTATACAAATGTAACACACGAGTGGGTGCTTCCGGAAGGTTCTGTGGGCATTCCTAGAGAAATCTGGGGTTGGGCTTAAAATGTCAAATATATGTGGGGTTAAGTGTTGAATATATAGATTCTGACTTTACTATAATGGCATTTAGCACTCCATACCCTGAATTCCTGGTGAGCCTGTGATTGGCTACTGTTTATAGATAGTAGCCAATCGAAGAAAGGAGACGCAACCTGAACCAATGATCGGACAAGTTGTGTGAAAACCTCAAACTTTGTAGACACTGTGGTAATACATCACAGTTCCATCTTAATGATATGAAGTTAAACATATCATTTACTTGGATTGCAACTGGCCAGTCACTTTAATAGCAATTAATGGTCAAAAATTGTTAATTTTGATGGTAAGAAAAGAGTTGCATGCACCACTACATTCGTCAAAATAGACACCTTGGCATAATCTGATGGATCCAATTGTAAGGGTCTATTAGTGCCAAACAATATATCGTTTGAACAAACGAGCAATGTCAGAGTTCACTTGGGCAGCCTGTTTATTCAGGAAGACACATCGTTGGCTCGTTCAAATGAGAAATCATTCAAGCATTCTCATTTGCTGTATAAGTGACTGAGAATGACTGAATGACCCGAATGACCCACTGATCACGATCACGATAATGAACTGATCGCTCAACTGAACAATAAGTGAATGAGCCAACAATGATCTTTATGCCTGTATAAAAGAAGTGACGACCGAAAAGTGTACGATTCCTCATTCGGTCATTGGCTGCATTTAGACTGAACGATTTTATTGTTTATTTTCACTTGTTTGGAGCGTTTTTTTAAAACTCTAATTGTCCTTCTAAAGGGCCTTAACTCAGGGGGTCTATAGGGTGTCGTTAGAGTCTGCAATGCAATGGATCTGGTGTCGTATTGGAATTTTGGTTTATAATGAAAGTCCTAATGGAAATGTGTTAAATGTTTAAAAGATTACTCCAGTAATGCTTTCCATACAAAAAGTGGAGCTTTAGGAATAGAATCTTGATACTCTCATGATCTATAAAGTTCAAGTATGTAACTACATTTGAACAAGATTACTGCTCAGCAATGCTACAAAAGGTGCATGGTAGGGCAACCATATACATTACTGGGAATATAGTATCATAAGCACATGGGCAAAAATTTTTTAAAAGGGTTTTTTTTTTTCGGTAAACCAAAGAAGTCATGGGAATTTGTCAAATAGTAATGTTTGTTTATTGATAAATGCAAGTACATGTAAATAAGAAGTAACCTGTAGTGACTAAAGGTACTCTTACATGGGACAACTGTTGCTCCTGTGCTTTTACACATGAATGATAGTCTGTCAGATAAGGGAGGAAGAGGAGGCTGGAGATCTCTTCCGGCTGCCCGCCATCATTCATAGTCAACAGGAGTTGTTCAAATATTAGGTGACTCCTCTTTACGCTGAGTGAGAAGCTGCTCGGTAGTCATTCTGTTTCAGTGAGCTGCAATGGAACAACTAGCTACAACTAAACAACGTCTTGCAGAGTGCCCTGTTGGGAGCCATGTCTACATGGACTGATAGTTACCCGTAATTGCTCGTTTGAGTGAATTATTTGGGCAACTATCGGCCGTTGTAAAATTACCTTAAATTTTTTCACCCAGAAAGTCAGAAAAGCAGAACATAAAGTTGGCGTTTACTCTATTCTTTTAATCTGTGATGTTGCACCTACCCGTGCTTCAAAAATTCTACAGAAATGCAAGTGAGAACTTTTTTGTCTAATGGTACATTTTCTATTAGCCTGGAGTTTACATTTTGAAATACCTCTTAGCCATAAAACTATTGGTAGCAATCCCTTTTACCTGGGTTTCGCTGGAGCTGCCCACAGGGCCCATATGAACTATACAAGGTTTTGAAACAGTACTTATCCTCTAAAAAGAGACTCAACTCAAGTGTATTGAGGATTTTCTTAATCCAACAGGAGAGTCTTTATTAGCATCACCAGATCGGTAACTGCCACATGTGTTCTCTCTATGAGAAATTCTTCAAACATGTTGGGTATACTGAAAAACTGAAGCGGAGAGCCATTAAATGCTTTAGATTGAGAGCTATTAACTCAAAAAAGCATACTAGAAAAAAACTAAGTTATGGAAATTTTATGCAGTGCTCTTTTACCCTTCAACGACATGTCCTTTTTTTTTTTTCATTTTCGTTTTTTTTCTTCCCCACTTGTTTTTTGCAAGGTGAATTGTATTTGTCAATGGGTACTATATAATGTTCAGGAAAATATAATGTGCTGAAGTGAATGGGGAAAATAAACCTTAATTCTGCCATCTTTGGTCTTGTTTTCCTGGCATACATACTTGCGGCAAAAATGGTATTATAACTTTATTAAATTAATCAGTACAATTATGATACCAAGAATCTTTTTAAAAAAATCAATTTTCTGACAGCCATAATTTTCATTTATTTTTGGGACATCCTGTAGTTTCTATTTTCAAGTACATACAATTTTTTTTTATTACATTTTTTTTCCTTGGAGACTGGGTGACAAAAAAAAGCATAATTCTGGTGTAGTCTATTTTTTTCCCCAGACAATGTTCATCATGTGGAATAGGACTTTTTATGGACGTAGCGATACCAAATATCCTTTTTTTTGTTTTTGTTTGTTTTGATTTTTTTCTTAAATATATGGGAAAGTTTTTGTTTTTTTTAAAAACTTTTTATCCCCTTTTTATTTTTTCTAATAGTAAAACTATTTTAACTTATTCCTACCTCTTTAAGTCCCCATAGGAGACTTGAATTTCCGATCATTTGACCGCATTACATTATACTGTGATCTGACAAAAGGGTGAGAGTGATCAGCCATCTTTCACTGCTGTATTCCCTCATACAGCGAACTCTAGACAGTTTCCTTGTAATAGATAGCTTTCATGCCAGTGTCCGTAATAAATATATATTAAAAGCTTTGCAAGTTTCTCTGCAATCTTATTTTGCTAAACTCATTCAACTATAATTAAAGGAGAGTAAAAAATGTACCATGTGGAGGCTGAACTGGCCGAATTTGAAATGTCCAGTTAAATCTCATTCTAGCACACCATACGCTAGAATCAGAGCTAAACCAACAAGGTGGCAGACTTATCTGACAGGTCCCGCCATAACAACATCAAACTCGGAGGGATCCCTGAGACCATGCCTGTATCAGAACTGAAAACATACCTTTATGAAAACATTGCTGTCAGACTGCCCTGTGCAGGATTTCGTAATATATAGGGCACACAGACTCCATCGACCCAAACATCTGGCAGACCACATACCAAGAGATGTCCTGGCAAACTTCCACTTTTTGCACATGAAAGAAAAGCTCTTGGAAGCCACTATGAAAATGAGCACACTCCCTGCGCCATATCAATCACTGTCTATGGTACTAATAGGGATTCCCTGTATGTCTTTTGATTACTTACAGCAACAACTATATTGAAAAGTGGGATCACCCTCCTACAGCAATGGAAATTAAATGTCTCTCTACTTACTAAAGCAGAGGTCCCCAACTCCAGTCCTCAGGGACCACCAACAGGTCATGTTTTCAGAATATCCTATGGTAGGAACACCTGTGATAATGTCTGAGGCACCAACAACAATTACATCACCTGTGCAATACTGAGGAAATCCTGAAAACATGACCTGTGGGCGATCCCTGAGGACTGGAGTTGGGGAACACTGCTCTAAAGGATTCTAAAAAAAAAAAAAAGTCTTTAATTGGATATCAAAAGACTAATGCATGGTGCAATCTCGCAATAAGTCTTTCATTAAGTGATGAGTACAGATTGTTAGTATATAACAATGGAACACTGACATACTTCAGAAAGAACTTTTTCCCCCACACATAATAAGATGTTCAGTTCTGGCAGAGCTGATATATCTTTCTTTTCTCTTCTAGCTATGTGAAGAACTATTTGATGGTTTTTCCCTTTCTCTTTTCTTTTTTCCCCTCTTTTGCTATATACCAGGTTTATATATTGGCCTATCAGACACTTAACAGATGCTCCAAAGACAATGATTAGGAATTGTTTTAATTATATGAAAATCTAAGTAACCATGCTTTACGTATCTACTATAATTTAGAGTGATTAAGTTAGTGCTGCTAAATGTTATCTTCGCAAACTAATATAAAAAAAAGTTGACATAAGTCAACTTTGTTACACAAGAGACTCATATCGCTTTAAGAGATGTTTTCAATTCACATACCCAAGGTGTTTACAATACCTTGTTTTCAACTTTCTCCAAGCTAGAGTAGTTTATATCATAAATTTCCTCGTAAGGCCATGTGATACTCCTATCTGCCAACATTTGGAACACTTAGAATATTTTACTGTTCATATACCTGGTACTTTGTACTTTTCATTTATCTATATGTTTATAAAAATATATCTCAGTATCTTGCAGGACCTTGCTTAAAGACTGTATATGATTTGGTATATGATATGAGGTATTTTGAGGACGATAGCTATTCTACATCCAATATTTGATTTCCTTCTCTCTTAGCATGTTGCATGTTGTTTTAAAACTGAAAAAAACTTCAATGAAAACCATTAAAATGAAAAGCAATGTCATAAATTTTAAAGGAATAAGTCATGACAGATAAACACTAGAGATGAGCGAGTGTACTCGTTCGAGTATTAGGGTGTTCGAGATGCTCGTTACTCGAGACGAGCACCACGCGCTGCTCGACTCCATTACATTTCTTTCCCTTAGAAATTTGCGCGCTTTTCTGGCCAATAGAAACACAGGGAAGGCATTACAACTTCCTCCTGTGACATTCCAGCAGTTTTGCACAAATTTTTTTTTTTTGTATATCGGGCGTGCAGACCATAGCGTCCTCAGTCTGCAGTCATTTTACTGAGTATAGGGGCAGTACTGGTGAGGCAGGGACAGTGGTACAGGGAAAGAGATATACTGGCTATATAGGCAGTGGGCTTTTTCCAAAAAATTGTAAAAAAAAATCTTTGGACTGCCTGTGACCGTGTTCAGTTTACTGCGTGTCTGCTGGGGGTAGTAGTAGTCGCTAACTATTACCCAGCTAGGTGTTACTGCAGCCTTGCGCATAATTTTTTCTGGCTGCACTGTGCCTTCAATAACCACAGTAATCCTCCAACAGGGAAATCCATATACAGGCTATATCACAGGCAGTGGGCTGTTTCCCAAAAATTAAAAAAAAATACTATCTTTGGCCTGCCTGTGACCGTCTTCAGTTTTCTGCGTGTCTGCTGGGGGTAGTAGTCACTGATTAATACCCAGCCTTGCGCATAATTTTTTGTGGCTGCACTGTGCTTTCAATAACCACAGTCATCCTCCAACAGGGAAATCCATATACAGGCTATATCACAGGCAGTGGGCTTTTCCCCCAAAATTGTTAAAAAATACTATATTTGGCCTGCCTGTGACTGTCTTCAGTTTACGGCATGTGTGCTGGGGGTAGTAGTTGCTGATTAATACCCAGCCTTGCGCATAATTGTTTTCTGGCTCTGCTGTGTCCGTTACATGATCGCCGTCATCCCGCCAGAGGGAAAGAGTATACATATATACGCTGCATACTGTGTCTGTCTGGTTTTTCACCTCACCATTTTAAAAAATTGAAGCAAAATACTTAAGGCCTACCACTGGCCCTTGGCCACTTGACTGGTTCTGCCCTATGAATTCCAGCAGCTCAGTCATACGCACCTAGGTCTGACTACAGGCTTGCGCATAATTGTTTCTTGGCTCTGCTGTGTCCGTTACATGATTGCCGTCATCCCGCCAGAGGGAAAGAGTATACATATATCCGCTGCATACGGTGTCTGTCTGGTTTTTCACCTCACCATTTAAAAAAATTGAAGCAAAATACTTAAGGCCTACACTTTTGCTACATAAATGTAAGTGGGGCCTTGTCTGTACTGCAACTACTGAAATGTGAAAGAGACTGTTATCTCCCTAAACTGCTGCAACGGGAATGTTACTGTGGCCTGTCTTGACTGCTACTACTACTGAAATGGAACTAAGACTGTGCTCCCCCTATACTGCTGCTAGTGATATGTTACTGGGGCCTGTCTTGACTGCTACTACTACTGAAATGGAACTAACACTGTGCTTCCCCTATACTGCTCCTTCGGAATTGTTACTGGGGCCTGTCCAGACTGCTACTACTACTGAAATGGAACTAAGACTGTGCTCCCCCTATACTGCTGCTAGTGATGTGTTACTGGGGCCTGTCCAGACTGCTACTACTACTGAAATGGAACTAATACTGTGCTCCCCCTATACTGCTGCTAGTGATATGTTACTGGGGCCTGTCCTAATGCTACCGCTGAAATGTTACTAATTCTGGGCTCTGCCTATACCGCTACTAATGCTATGTCACTGGGGTGTGGAAACAGAGGCTTCCCAAAGACATGATGGCGGCAAGGCCATTTCCCACTAACGCGGTTACTGTTAAGGTGCATATAACCACGGACACGTGGAGAGGACATGTAGGGCCTCAAAAACATCCCCCTCCTCCTCCAACAATGAAAACATTCTTGGCAAATACCTTTGCATTGGTCCGTCTGGTGGCAGCCCAAGAATTTCACCTTTAACGACACAAAAAGAGAGCCCCCCCCCCCCCACCATCCCCCCGCCACGGCCCACTTAATCATGGCCACATTCCGAAAACCAACTAAATAAAACCGCGCTACTAGGTCCGCAGTCGCGACCACATTCCCACCAACACGGTTACTGTTAAGGTACATATTACCAGTCTGACTGGGGCATGCACTGTGGGCCGAAGCCCACCTGTATTGTATCTGACGTTAGCTCTGCTGAGCAGGGCACTGCAATGGGATACATTTATGTACCGTTCCAGGGAGCCACCCATGCTGTGGGTCCACAGGGACTTCACATTACGGATTTGTACCTGCCAGTGTCTCTGTATTAAAAACCCCGGTCAGACTGGGGCATGCAGTGTGGGCCGAAGCCCACCTGCATTTAATCTGACGTTACCTCAGCTGTGATGGGCACTGCAATGGGATTTGTTTATGTACCGCCGGTGGGTTCCAGGGAGCCACCCATGCTTTGGGTTCACACGGACGTCACATTAGGGAATTGTACCTGCCTGTGTCTACTTATAAAAAAAACCCAGTCTGACTGGGGCATGCAATGTGGGCCGAAGCCCACCTGCGTTTAATCTGACGTTACCTCAGCCGTGCTGGGCAATGCAATGGGATTTATTTATGTAACGCCGGTGGCTTCCTGGGAACCACTCATGCTGTCGGTCCACACGGAGTTGTACCTGCCTGTGTCTACTTATAAAGAACCCCAGTCTGACTGGGGCATGCAGTGTGGGCCGAAGCCCACCTGTATTTAATTTGCCGTTAGCTCTACTATCCGGGGCACTGCATTGGGACAAACTACAGGAGCAATAAAGCGATAATGAGACGTGCACAGCTACGCTAGCATTGGAGTCCGCTGTAGGCACGCGATTGCTGAGGGTTTGTGCAGAGGCCTATGTCCTGGGTGCAGTGAAAGTCCGCTTCCAGCCTAGGATTGCTGAATCTGTGGGCCGAGGCCTATGCTGTGGGCGCGGTGCAAGTCTGCCATGTTTGGCCGCTCAGATAAATTTTTTGCTCATGTCTTTGGTTTCCTAGGACCCACCTATGCTGTTGGTGCAAACTTAGTTCCCATTGCGGTGTTTGACCTGTCTGGCACAAAGGCACTGACTGACTTGGGTAGGGGGCAGAGCGCTGACGGCTTTCCCCTTGCAGTGTGGATTGAGCTATGCGACACCTTGACAGAATGAATACTGTGTGGCACATGGATTCCCCATTGCTATGCCCACGTTTGCAGCTCCTGACGGAGGTGGCACAGGATTGGAGTTCTCATTGCTTCTGTACAGCATTGTGGGCTATCGCCCCGCCCCTTTTAAAGAGGGTCGCTACCTGGCCCTGCCAACCCTCTGCAGTGTGTGCCTCCGGTTCCTCCTTATGGCAGACGCATTTATAAATAGACATGAGGGTGGTGTGGCTATGAGGCCAGCGTGTGGCATGAGGGCAGCTGAAGGCTGCGCAGGGACACTTTCGTGTGCGCTGTGGACACTGGGTCGTGCGGGTGGGGGTTGGGCAGCATGTAACCCAGGAGAAGTGGCAGCGGAGTGTCATGCAGGCAGTGATTGTGCTTTGTTGGAGGTAGTGTGGTGCTTAGCTAAGGTATGCCTTGCTAATGAGGGTTTTTCAGAAGAAAAAATTGGTCGGGGGGGGGGCACTCTTGCCGCTATTGTGGCTTAATAGTGGACCTGGAAACTTGAGATGCAGCCCAACATGTTGCCCCTCGCCTGCCCTATCCGTTTCTGTGTCGTTCCCATCACTTTCGTGAATTTCCCAGATTTTCACAAATGAAAACCTTAGCAAGCATTGGCGATATACAAAAATGCTCGGGTCGCCCATTGACTTCAATTGGGTTCGTTACTCGAAACGAACCCTTGAGCATCGAGGGAAGTTCGACTCGAGTAACGAGCACCCGAGCATTTTGGTGCTCGCTCATCTCTAATAAACACAACACTTTCCTCCAAGAAAAAGCAGTACAGTTACTAAAAATTACACCAAGTGAGACAGCAGGTGGGTAGTTTGTTTTAAAAGCAATGTCATAAAGTTTGCAAAAGACAAATTCTACCAGATGAACAGAACAGCCAAGCAGGGGCCTTCTCCAAGGAAAAGCTGTACAACTACAACTGTTTCTTGTGCTTTAGAAAATTTTCATTTTTGGGAGAAGGAAGAGCTGGAGGAAACCTGGTGGAAGCAGAAGAAGGAGAGCAGCAGCAGTTTCACCGCCACGAACAGCAACGGCACCTTGTGGGCAGAGTATGTTCCTCATTAAAACATGAGACCTGTAGCTCCATATTCACATATTTTTCATTTGGGAAAAAGTAGGAAGTGGAAACATAGTGGGAGAAGGAGAACAGCACTACCAACAGCAACACACCCCCTACTCCTTGTTTTCACCTTGCCTCATTTTTATTGTTAATTTTCTTTTTACTTAGTCTTTTTTTGTTTACATTTTAGTGTAGTTTTATGTATGTTTTTAGCTAACTTTGTAGTTTGCAGAAAACCACTGCAAGTCCTGCAAATAGTTTGTAGTGGCCTTACTCATGTCTGAGGCCACTGACACACACTATGTGTATTTGATGTCTCCCTGTTTGGTTTTCCTTTTGTATCATATTAACACAAAACACTACTGCCACTTTAGGCCCACAGCCGAGGCGGAATATGGGTAGTGATATTCCACCATGGGGGAGCACTGTCAGCTCTCCAAGGTGAGCCTATCTGATAGATAGGCTCACCGCGGAGAATTGTGGCTTGCCGCGATTTGAGTCCTGTAAGTGGATAATCGCTATGATTCTCCGCTAGTGGACAAGGGGCTGCGCTTTCCATAGCAACGCTATGGAAAGTGTGCACTGTGTTATTTGTGGCCAGATTATCACTGTGAGTAATGCAATGCAAGATCCTCCGTAGACAGGAGCCCTAAATAAGCTGCAATCCCTGGGTGGCGCAATATGTCAGAACAGAAGGCCACAAAGTACAGCCTGTATGCTTGTGCACTGTCCCTTTTTGGTGCAGCATAATTGAATTCCCATAACCCTACTGCTAGCTGTGTAAGGTCTGCAAATAATCTGTAGTTGCCAGACTGGTGACTTTGAGCGATGTCTGAGGCCACCAACAGAACTGTAATCTTTCCCACGCCAAAGTGTATTTTGTCTGTCTGCTTTGCTGGTATATATGTTGACAACAGCAGAAATTTACTCTCTCCCAATGTACAGTCCATGTTTCATATGGGCATATAAACATAATGCAGCTTTTTTCTCTGCTTCCTGCAATAGAACCCTGTTTAAGTTCTCTTCTGGTATACAGGCTTCCATATCGAGCAACAATATATCCTCTGTAGAATATTTGTCCCTAACAACAGGCCACATTTTATATAGGCATATAAATGTGATGCAGCTTCTTTCTCTGTTCCCTCCAATATAACCCCAGTATACACGCTTTCACACTAGCAACAATATATCTTCTGTAGAATATCTGGCTCTAACAACAGACCACATTTTATATAGGCATATAAATGTGATGCACATTCTCTGTCCAAGTGTAAAAAGGCTGCTGGTTACACTGTGTCTATGTTATATGGCTAGGTTATGTGATGTAGGTGTACAATGAAACTGCTGCTCATATGCAAGATTGAGGACACATTTTGTGACATCAAGGCACACTGGCTGCTGATTGGCTGAATGCTGATCTCTGTAGCAGGCATTATGGGAAATTCGATTATGGCACAATAGGGTTGGAGTTACCTAATTCGATTTGGCTTTATATCACCTGGCCTAAAGGAGATGTTGTTTGGTTTGGAGCATTCATTTTTCTTAAACCTCTATATGCTGCTCACCATTTATAGTGCCTTTCAAGATGTGTAAACTGCCCATTCCATAGGCATTAATACAACTCCATACCATCAGAGATGCAGGCTTTTTTTTAACTTTGCGCTGATAACAAACTGGATAGTCCCTCTCCTCCTGAGTCCGCAGGACACGGTATCTGTAGTTTCCAAAACAAATTTTAAATTCTGATTCATCTTTCCACAGAACAGTTTTCCATTTTGACTCAGTCCATTTTAAACTAGCTTTGGCCCAGAGAAGATGTCAGCGTTTCTGGATTTTGTTGATATATGGCTTCTTCTTGCATAATACAGCTTCAACTTGCATTTGTGAATTGCATGGGGAAGTGTATTCACAGATAATGATTTCTGGAAGTATTCATGAGCAGAGATGAGCGAGCATCCAAATGCTCGGGTCCGCGTTATTCGAGTTGAGCTTTTTGTGAAATTCGAGAGCTCTACTCAAGTAACGAACCCCATTGACTACAATGGGAGACTCAAGCATTTTTGTGTGTGGGACGCCGGGTCCCGACCTTTTTTTCCCTCTCTCTCTCTCTCTGTCTCTCTCTCTCCTGCCAGACAAAAGATTTGCCAATGAAGCGCGCTGCGTCGCAGCGGGGAGGGGACAAAACAGGCACGTCACAGCGGGGAGGAGCAAAAAGCTGGGGCAGGGTCGAACACGATTTGATGCTCGTTCGAGTAACGAGCAACCATCGAGTACGCTAATACTCGAACGAGCATCAAGCTCGGCAAAGTATGTTCGCTCAACTCTATTCATGAGCCCATGCAGTGATTTACATTACAGTAGCATGGCTGTTTTTTCTGCAGTGCCTTCTGAGGGCCCATAGATCTCCAGCATCCAATATTGGTCGTCGACCTTGTACACATGACTTTCTCCAGATTCTCTGAATCTTTGTATGATATTATGTACTGTACGCTGAGGGACATTTGTCCAAAATTATTCCACAAGTTTTAGATGCAGTTTTTCAGAGATTGGTCAACCTCTGACCATCATTGCTTCTGAGAGAAACTGCTTATCTAACATGCTCTTTTATACATAGCCATCGGGACCCTCCAGCTGTTTATCATTAGTACCACTTACTTTTCCAGCCCTTTGTTACTCCTGTCCCAACTCTTGTGAGATGTGTTGCTGCCATGAATTTATAAATTAGTTATTTTTTTAAATTAAATGGAAAAATGTCTAATTTTCAACTTCTGATGTGTTCTATGTGCTACTGTGAATAAAATATGGTTATATGAGACATTGCATTCTTTTTTCTGTACATTTATGTTCATTTTACACAGCGTCCCAACTTTTTTGGAATTGGGGTTATAGATATAAAAAATAATAATAATCCATTACATGACTTGTATACGACATATTTTACCATTTTCCCTCTGCAGGCTGTATTTGTGATTTTCAGTGCTCTCTCAGCTGGTGGGAGTTATCCTTGGTCTCTCTATAGGCACATATCTCTTTAGGTTTTCATGTGCTGACCATTCATTCAATGGGCCAAAGGGTAACATTTTCTGAATGTCACAAATCTTATATATTATTTCCTTGGAATAAAATTCAAGATTCATACAAACAACCCAAACAAACCTACATTCTGTTCATTTCAACAAGCAGTTTTTAAATGTAGAAGTGTAACATTTAATAGGACAAATTAGTTAATGATAACGGCTACTTTTAGAAATGCTGGTAATATGTTGTTGTAACTGAAGTTGTGTTTATAGCTCAATTATGATTTCCATTTTAATTACTTTTGGTGAACTCTTTCACTTACACTTTACCTTATAAACAAAACCTCATTTTACTCTCAAGTAGCTCATTATAGTATCCTGCAAGGCTTGTGTATATACATACAGCATTTACGAAGGTTGCTAATGACTCTTGCATGTAAAGCAGCTTGTACTGTATTTTAGCTTGCCTGTTCATTTAATATTACAAGGGAGTCTTCCCTCAAACACCACCCATTTACCCAAGGGTCAGCGATTAATTACTTTTCTCAGCCTTGCATTTCCAGTGAATAACCTTTTCTGTATTTCAGGAATGTGCTAAATTTGTCACCTACAAAAGTGACCACTTTCTTAACTGTATTTCATGGAAAGCTGGTTAATTTGTGACTTCTCACTGATCTTCCATTGTTGGTCTTTTCCCCTAATACTTCACCTACCTTAGCAATCCACATAGTGTTCTTATAATGTGCTAATCTTGCTCCCACGTGTTACATAACACTTGCTACATATGAACTTGGTGTATAAAAAAAGTAATGTGGAACTTCATAGCACAATGGGGGACATTTAAGAAGGCTTTACGCCAGAAAACGGGCATAGAAAAGTCATAAAATTTAGAGCAAGGGCAACACATTTGTGCGTTTTCAGCCTTCTGCGCCAGCCTCACCACTTTCACCACGTAAGGTCAAGTTTTGACATGCCACTCACTTGTGTTGAAGGATTAAATGGCTGTAATACGGACGCTCAAGTGTGCCTGTATTATGCTCAATCTCTGCAAACCCCTTCCTCAAAATCTAAAATTACTCATTTCAATGCTATGTTAGTTGAGTGTTTGCATGTTATTATAGAGGGTGAACGCTCCTATGTATGAAATACTGTATGATTCATGAAGCTCCCTGTATAGATGAGCTCTAGTGCTTCTCCCCATTTTCCCAAGAATCATCTTCTTTTCCTTACAAACTTTACTAACATTTATTGTATTATGACAGATTTTATTACCTTTTTCAGACCACATATTAACCCTTTCCAATCCACTGTCTGACGTCTGAAGACATTCTGATTGAAGGCTGTACAGCTCCGATGTCGGTAGACATCTGGCAGCGTATTCTTACTGTAGATTATTGGTGGCTCTGTTGTCGGGGGCCTTTCCAGCATGTCTCATACTGCAGTACTGGCTCTAGCCAGCAGATGGCGCCATTGTATAATGGCAGAAAGAGAAAGCCCCCTAGGAAACCCTGAATCCAAAATTGGATTGCAAAGGGTTAAAAGTCTTGTATTGTAATTGCATTATTAGTAGGCATTCTTTTCTAACCATTTAAAGTATTGCCATAAGGGAGTTGAGCAGTTTATACAACATGCCTTAGTAGTAATGTAATGGTAACAACTATCCTGTGCAACGCAACCTGCAAGACATACTTTACCACGTCTCAGCGAAAGACTTTAGTAACCTAAGGTGAATGGGGCAACTTTTGTAACAGTCTGCATACTGAATCCATGTTTTATACACAGTTTACCCAAATGGCTTAAATTAGGCATGTAACCTGAATGCCTTTTTGTGAATAGAGATGGTACTTACTGAGTATAGAAGTGAAGGGGTGAATTTACCATCTTTTGATTTTTATGCTGCATGAAAATAATTAATTTATTATAATCAGCATAAGGGAATATATTCTTCGGCATTAATACAATTTTGTATGTGTTTTTAACAGATGAATGTAAATCAGCCTTTGTATAATTAGTGGCGATGGGCTGCATAATACACATGCCTAAGGAAGAGGGAGGAGCTCCAGAAACATTGCTACTGTGGTGGGCCATGTGCATCCGCCTGGCTCACTGCCTCTGGACTTTACTTATCTCTTGGCTTGCTAATGGACTGTAGACACTGAAGTGATTATTATTGATTAATGTATATGTGAAACAAATTTTACATCTACAAAGCAATTTGAAGAAATAGACTTATCATTTTTTAAATATTGTTTGCAACTGTGGGGACAGGCTCCATTGACCGACACCCTTGGTCGCTCCATTTTGTAACTGAATTGGCCTATAACTGCCCTCTTAACATGGAGATTGATAGAATAGGCAGTGCCAAATTGAGGTGCAAGACAGTAGACAAACAAGGCCTAGGTCAGGTCACAAGCTCAGGTCCAAAAATGATAAACAGGGTTACAAGTTAGGGTTACAAGTGAAGATTTGGAAACAATGTCATAAGCCGGTCAGGTAAAAAATAGACAGTCACAGGAAAAAAATCAAGAGTACTGGATTCAGCATCGGACCTCGTAGTTTGGGACCTGATGGCTTTTAGAACAGTCAACATAAGTAGACTCGCAGGTCCCTGTGACTTAAATACAGGGCAAGAATAGCAAAAGGCAAAGAAAACCTTTGTGTCCTGCTGAAAGATGAACTTATTACATAAACTAATTAACATTTCACAAATAAATATAAATTTTGTCTCCAGAGCTAGAACAGCTGAAAGTAATTGAAATGTAACAGTTGAGGGGCTTGAGTAGGGAGGGAGTAGGGAGGTACGAGACGGGGAAGAGATACAGGGGAAAACTGTGAGAGGTCCATCACCATTTAAGCAATACTGGAATGCATATTGGTAAAAGAGGCATGAATTGTACATGTACATATTAATTACTGTAAATCACATTTGTGTTTGTTTTGTCTTCACTATAATCAAGCCATGGTGTTGACAAAGACAGGAGTTTGTCCCTTGAGCCTGTTTCCCAAGCAGCAATTTCCTCAAAGCGGTTAGAACAAGGTTTACATAGACAGACTCATTAAAGACAACAATGGAGTTTGTATGTTTTTTTCTGTTTTTGTGTGAGTTTTCTCTGGGTACTCCACTTTCCTCTGACACTCCAAAAAATGCCATACAGATAGATGAATATAGATTGTGAGCCTCAATGGGGACAGTGATATTTATAAACTGCTGCGTAATATTCAAGCTCTATATAAATAAAGCAGATTATCAAATGTCATGTGACGAAAGAGGGAGGCCTTCAGAATTGGAGGTAGAATTGCATGGCAACTACTAGAAGGAGTATTTGGTCACTAGAGAGAGTTTCATAATTGGTAACAGCTGAAATATGACATCTGACCAGAATCTGGGCAAATGCTGGAAGCATTAGAGATGGAAAGTAGCTGCTTGGCATTTCATTACACTCTATTAGGGCATTTCAGTGACTTACTAAATAAAAGGGGGAGAAGACTAAAAGGACTTGTGAATAGACGCAACACACTAAATATGGTGGAAATTGGAGATCATAGATAGAGTAGTATGAACTTCTTTTTATTAAATAACGTGCAAAGCCAGCATGTGAAAACGTGTTTTGGGGTCACACCCCATCATCCATTTGGCTGGTTAAAACATACAAACAATTGGAAACCTAGGGATGGCAAAGTCCCAAGTGTTAAAGGGAAGCCCTGCTCCATACAGGAATTTCTGATATAAAAATCCCCATACCCCGACACCCAATAAAATAGTCTCATGGTGAAAGATTTAAGAAAGTTTATTTAGAATAAGTAAAAAGTATTTTAAAGAGAGAAAGAAGAAATAAAACAATATGTTAGGTTGTGCTTCTGGGACCTGTAGTTCTATGAGCACACTGCCACAGGTGTGGGATAATTGAGCTGGTCTGCTGCATATAAATACTGGCCCTCTGGATAGAGGATGCTGGTTTCCTTATTTCCCTCCCAGTACTCTTGTGTTTGCATTCATGCAAGTTGTTCTGCAGTTGTGAACAATGACATATTCTGTGTGTCTGTGCAGGTGTCCGGACATGTAATGTGAACAGTCCTGTTTCATGTGGTATACATTCCCTTGTGTGTTGGTGTGAGCAGTGTCCTGTTCTGACTGGATCGTTTTCCATCTAGGGCGAGCCAGGTCCTTAGGTTCCAGCGTGGGGCTATCCTTATTGGGACGATCGCCCCACTTGTAGAAGGGACTCATGGGGTAATTGTCTTGTTAGAGTAAGGACCCACGAGACAACAAGGACCCTTGTCACTGGCTCATGGGCTTAAGTATCTTTGCCAAAATACAAACCAATGCCTCGTACGTACTGTAGCGATTCCATCTGTTTATGCATGTAGGTTTGTTAGGTAAGTGTTTTGGGTGTTGGTCAGTCATTGTGTTATGTCTGCTCGTGAGTCCTGTTCACAGTTCAATAGTTCACTTTTTTTTGGTGTTTAGCATGTGTGCAGTTGCGTGAGGATCTAGCACATCCTCTTTGGATGTGACAGGATAATAATTATTGACCACGCACTCTTACCAAAAGGTAGCAAAAGAATTTGTCTTTTACCCGTTGATAGGGGCTTTTAAAGTAGGAGTATGGCTAACTGCCAACAAGTACCACTTTACATGCTGATTGGACATTATTGAGTAATATAATTATTTTGGATTTCTTGGTCGCATTGAATTGATTGGGCCAGAGTTGTCTCAAGCCAAGAAAAAAAACCTTGAATTTCTTTACAAAGAGAAACATTCTGAAGACTACTGTCTCAACATACTTCATTTACATTAGATACACAAAGAACATTTAGCTGCTGCAGAAATAAGACCTTAGTTTACTATTTAAGGCAAATGTGAAAGCAGTATACAGAAAGTATACAGTAATATGTTCACAATATATTTGCATTTAATTATTAGCAAAAACTATATTAATTATTGGAATTATTTTCTTTATCACTAAGAAACTTACCTTACTTAACGCTTTACATCTGACGGTTCACACTGTTACCTATAACCTTATTTCGTCTTGTTACATAATTTTGAAATGTGCTGTCTGATTATCCACTTCTTAGATTCTGACTTGACATGAATGTTCAAACAATCACTTAAGCCACATTTACACGCAAAGATGATCGCTCAAAATTTGTTCAAAAGATATGAATGACGGTTTGAGCGATCATTTTGCATAAACTACTCAAAGGCACTAATGCTCATTAATAGCTTATTAGCTTCATTTGCATGTAAATAAGGCTCCCTTAGCTGTATGCAGATAGCAACAGGTGTCTGTTATCTACATACAGCTCCATTGTTCTCCCACGGGACTGCAGCTGAAAACAATGTTATCAGCGCTCTCATGGAGAATCACAACGTGTAGTCCCTGCTATCAGCTAGCTGGCCGAACAATGTTTTTTATGTTGAACTAAAAATCATCATTCGGCCAAAAAGCTAATGATGGTAGCATTTACAATAAATATCGCTCAAAAGACATTGTTTGAATGTGTAAATGGGTCTTTACTCTGTTACTTTGCTTTTGTTCTTAGTAATTTGTCTATAGATTAACCAAACTGGCACTGAAGTCCTGTGGTTTACAGAGTAGTAAGTCCAAAATAAAAGTTTCAAGAGATGAAAGAGTTTTATTGGAGAATTGTGAGGTCTGGTTGGGTTCTTTCTTTGGGGCATAGTGTCACATTATAACTGGCATATCTGTGCCAGCTTTTATGCACGTTTTTGGGGTTGTGGCACAGCTGCCAACTTTTCAGGTGCAGATCACATTTCAAGATAAACACTTTTTAGGTTATAGAAGTCTATAAGGGCATTGGTGATACATAGTAAACTTTAATCACAAAATATAATTGAATTCATCACTTATGAAATTGCTCTAGTAGAGGTTTGTACAGTGCGACTATTCTACCTTTGTCATTATTCATTCTATGTCTGCTATACTGTGGGTTGGTCTCCAGCTTTGCACTTGTACCAATTACCTCTAATTTCTGATTTGTATAGTCCATGACAAGGATTTCAGTAGTTCACTTGACTAAATTTAAGGGGGCTTATAATTTAATTTGTATAGAAAAGGCAAATACTTGATTTTGTTGTTTGGGTTATGTAATGCACCAACCATCTTCCAAGGATTACATTGGCAGTTTTATTATAGTGCACGTGGATGATAGAGCGTTTCATAGTTTGTGATTACTCTGTTCACTCAAAAGCATTCATTTTGATGTGCAGGGCACAAGATAAATTGTTTCCACTTTAGGATTTAAAATAGATCCTACTATAGTCCACGATCTGGCTCAACCCAGAGCCTTAAAATGTCTTGAGAGCAATCTTTAAAGGCGTTGTGCAGGTTTAGAAACATAGGATTTCTTTCTTTTAAAAACAGTGTCACACTATCTCCAGGATGCATGTGTCAGGATCAGTGGATGTAGATCTGCTAAGCCACAGACTGGTTTGGCTTTGGGTCAAATCCTGCTAAATTAAGTGTGAAGGTACACAATAAACTATGGCTGTAAAGAACTCATGCTTCAGCATTCATACACACCTAATATCTGCATAAAAATGCACAACTGTTTTTTATACTATTCGCTTAAAAAATACAAGTTTCTTAGCGAACAATTTGATCAAATTAGGGTGGACCCATCTGCCACGTGAAGGAAAACTTTAATGGATGTATACCTAGCTCTACAGACACTTTTTCTTGGACTGAAGATACTGTACATAAATGGGAAAGCTGAATACCTGGCTTTATAGTATTACACAACCACCTGGGACAGCTGGAAAAATTGCCACTCTTGCACAAATGGTAGGAGAAGTCTTAATTAAATGTGCACTGGCCCTTTCCGGATTGCATTTACCACTGAAGTAGACACTGGAGCTGGGCATCTAAGAAGCAGGTGAATAGTCTGTATGCCGCAGCCAAAAGGAGGCATGATTTGGTGATCACAGCCACAGATTGTAACAGGATGTGGTATTACAACTCAGCCCCATACACTTCAATGGAGCTGGACTGCAATACCAGATACAACCTGTGGACAGGTGCAGTGCCATGTCTGTAAGAAAGCAGTCATGTTTTTCTAATCCTGCATGTCACTGTCAATACACATTTTTAACTTCTTATAATGTACTGAAACATATACAAGATGCCTAATGCCTATTGACAAAAGGAACAGAGAGCTCTTTGAATTGTAATACAATTTTATTTACTTTACTAAAACAGAGTGCCGGAACAGATGTACTAATGATTGGAAGCACTTTTTTTTCCAGACTAAGTGGATACAGTTATATTTCTTAATAGAGGATATATGTGATTAATATTGATGAGTATTTATTGGAATGATCGGCTTGGGAATGATTGGCGCAATTTTCCAAAAATAATCAGAATGACTCGATCCCGATTCCCATCAAAGTCAATGAGAGTAAAAGTTGGGTTTACTAATTTGGCATCTAGTAGAAGGAGAGAGAAGGATCTTTAATGAATGTTGCTAAGTTGTTAGCACTGTTGCCTTTCAGTGCTGGGTCCTAGACTCAAATCTCATTAAGGACAACATCTGCACAGCCTTTGAAAAACTGCATACAGATGTTGCCCTTGGTCATATTTGAACCTAGAACTGCAAGTCAACAGTGCACCTGGCTGTAATTGAGCCACCTCACTTGTTCTTTCTTCACCAGAGGAGAAGAACTAGAGTACATATAAAGAGAAAATAAAAACTCCATATAAATGTTCCCCCTTCTCCTCATCTATTTTTTACCGATTTTTGCTAAAAATTGGGTCAGGCTGACCCGATCCAATTTTGCATAAATCAGCCTGATCTTATTACCTGGCCGATAAGGACAAGCCACACTAGTGAATGATTACATTAAATAAACATAGAGTTATCTTTCCAAATACTTTGTTGGGGCATCGCGAGATGCTCTATAATTGTATTTCAGTGGACTCCTTCCTTATTGGATCATCTGCAATTCTATCGCTTCCCCGACAGTAGGGCATTTTCAATACTTTTTCCTGGCAGTAATATCTGATTGCAGGTGATCCCAGCAAAGCGACCTGCCAAAATCAACTTGCATCCTCAGTACCCACAAGCTCAAAAACTCTGCGGATTAGGCTATTTGTAAAAATACAGTTTTCCTCATATTTTTTTTTAGCAATCTCCACTAACATAATGTCTTTTTTTAATACTGAGCGAAATCAATGGGATTCAGACAACATTCTACAAATCCTAAAATAAACAAAAAATGTAACATCTACTGAGAACCAGAGGAAATAAAAACAAGATGGTTATCATGTTTGCTTAAAAAAAAACCCGTTGAGATATGGAAATAGGGAAATGATTACCCCAAAGCATATTGTATACTTGTGGCTCATTTATTTCACAAATCATAAGAAAGCTAAAAATAACTTGTTCTTCGTATATGTAACCAAATAAAACTGTAGAAGCTGATTTTTCTTTTTTCTCTAAGTCTATAAGTAGATAAGTTACGTTCTCCTTTTCACTAATTGGGTTGTGGCATGCAATATAATGGGATCATTAAGCCAAGCAGTCCCTCATAAAGACTGTGATGTTTAGTAGAAGATAAAGGAAACCTTGTTCTCGCTTTCTCCTTACCTCACTTTAAAAGTTTCTTTCCCCTTAAATATATGGAGAAGGTATATTGTGGATTTTAAACAGCTTGACTTTTTATTTGTTTGGAAACTGTAAGCTGTATATTTTAATTTAACAAATTCACCTTATTACTGCGAGGGATCGCCATTCACAATAGCTTAACTAAGGTAATTTTCCATTTGGGAATTGATTTATTTATTTTGTGGGGACTTTAAAAAGTCAAAGCACGGACGGATATAGAACACAGAAGCCTATTTATCAAATTTGTTGAGCAATAATATTGTAATAAGCCAGGTCGGACCATGTCTTGATGAAGTATTGCCCCAGAATAAAGATAGGCAGGGTCTTGAAAGCTGTTTGCCCTGCAGGCAGTCTGTGATTGCAGACCCCTCTTGTATTTTTAATACTATTAAAACTACCTGCCCTGCATTATCGGTTGCCAACTTTTAATTAACCACTGTAGTGCCAGAAGGCCAAATATAAGAGGGTATGGGAACTTTTTACAAGAACTAGAATGATACACCCAAAATACATGGTTTTGACTCAAAAGCCTACAAAAGGTCTTGGTGTTGAACTTTCCTATGAAATATATATGTATGATGCAAGATGAAGTGTAAATTGAAGTAGCAAGCAACATTTTGAAGTCTTTTTAGCAATAGACTATTGGTGAATGCAGGAAGTATTTAAAAAAATGTTTCAGGCATTTACTATTGATGACCTATTCTCAGGGTAGATCATCAATAGTTAATTGGCGGAGGTCTGCAACTTGAGATCCTTGCCAATAAGCTGATCTTCTGGTTTGCTGTCAGTACAACTCAACTGGACATCAGCATTTGTGGTCAGAGCTGGAGGCTTAATAGAAGGCTTTGTTCCTGTTGAAATAAATAGGAGTGAAGCCTTCTATTATACTTCTGGATCTAACAGCAATGAGGAGACAGAAGTGTAATAGTAGGCATAGCTGCCATTGATTGCAATGAGAGTAATGCCTTTTCTAACATTTCTGGCTCTGGTCACCAATGCAGACATCCAGCCCCTTTGCATTGACAGCAGGCCAGAGGATCAATCGATTAGTGGGGATCTTGAGCGATGGACACCCGCTAATCAGCTATTGATAACCTATCCTGAGGATAGGTCATCAAAAGTAAAGGCCAAGAATACCTGTTTAATGCAAGACCACCTTAGGCATGGACGTTTGTGTACATTTACTAGGGTAGCAGGCCCATCATTAGATTTTCCATTGCGAACTGTTGAAATGCAAGTGGTGCACATTTGATGAAGTGCTTCATAGCGAAAGAGGTGTTTGAAATAATTCACCTAAACATTTTCAGAAATGGACAGCATATCATTTACCATAGGCAGGTGTAGAAAAGTTCCTGATTGCAACTTCCTACAAATCTTTATCCTTCTGCTAAAGCTTAAAGGTATTCTATATTACAGCATTTACATATCTACAGTTGACTTCTTGTCCTGGCCATTGCTGTGTTGCTACTATTATAGACTTGCTCTTTTACCCTATCTATGCCACAGTCCTGTGTTGGCAGACCATTGCACACAGCTGTCTGGTCTTTATGGCGTAATTTTTAAAGACAGAGAAATACACATAGACACCCACACTAATAGCATAGTTGCAATTTTTTGATTTTGTCTCTACATTGTTACTCATACCCCATGGTTCCAATGCCTGGTCCTAGTTGGAGGCCACATCTCCAGCCAGTAGTTGGAATCTTCTCCCTACACTTGTGTCATGGCTTCCTCTGCTTGCAAGTCACAGTTCAGCTGATACTGGCAATATCTCTTCTGCTCTCAGTGTTAGGAGCATCAGATTGCCATTCTAACCAGTGCTTCATAATAACATTGTCTTTGGTAGCCAATTTAAAGAAGACTTCAGACATCACTTCTTGACTGTTAATTTATTCACAGAGGCAGAGGAATCAAAAACACTAGCTAGTAATCCCTCTGTGCCTTTCTGTAAACTTGGACTACTCATCCACTATTAAAATAAATCATCCACATAAGGAGGTTATATTTAACCATGCTTGTTCCAAGAAAAAGTGGCATAGCAACACACCAGTGCCCACTGTGAAATCCACACCGTTCACCACGTAGCATACACTGATACTAAGTATCTGGGAAGTCTTTGGGGCTCAAATCCGAGGAGGCTTCATTGAATGCATCCCAGTATATAACATCTTTGTATTCAGGTTTTGAATGCAAACATCACCCAAGGCTCAGGCTCTACACTGGTAGTGTGAGAAATATTGAGTTTAACACACCTATGTACAAGAGTGTAGGACCAGAATACATTGGATACCATCTCTCTGATTCCACTGGTTGTGGTTCCCAACATATGGATACACCTCCAGTTCCCAGTCCGAGTTATTGGTCCTGATTTACCTCCACAATTGGTACAACGCTGTGTGTGCCTGTGTTGGTTGTTTTTCTGTTTTTTTTGTTGTATCCTTGGTGTATGTTTATGCCTTTGAAGCCCCAATCTTTTTAAAATTATCTAATAAAAGTTATAGTTTAGGAATCCGTTCTGTAAATTGACTGTTAATTTAGAATTATCTGGATTTGTTCCTGTACTTACCCTTGGGATCATTTTTTAAAATTTGCCTACTGATTTCTTATTTATTTCCTGTTACTTATATAGAACTAGCTATTCCACAGTCGTGTACTGAAATTGCCATCACTTACATTGGTCCCTTTCTCACTTATGCACATTAGGGCCAATTTCATAAGAAGTCAATTAGCAGGCTTTTAGGGTGGTACAGGAAAAAGCAATACCCAGCGCAAATCTACCCAAACATGTTGAGAACATACAAGTTCATGCAGACTACTATGTTTTCAATTTTTATTTTTTAACCCCATCACAACTGAGAGTGTACATGCATGCCACCCACCGTTGGGTGTATGGAACATACTCAGGAGCTGACTCTGCTAAATAGCTGACCATCGATTGTGCCTGTGATCAGTATTCTTTCTAACCATAGCTGTTTATCCACTTAGATGCCATGGTCAATGATTAGGACAGCATCTAAGCCATTAAAAGTCAGGCAGTGTGATTGTGGGCTGCCAATATTACACAAATATTACAGTATATTGTTCAAGGAATCAAGTGATTTGCAAGTTCAAGTCATAGTAACATAGTAACATAGTATGTAAGGCCGAATGAAGACATTGTCCATCTAGTCCAGCCTGTCTATCCTACTGTGTTGATCCAGAGGAAGGCAAAAAACCCCAAGGCAAGAAGTCAATTAGCCCTTTTGGGGAAAAAATTCCTTCCCGACTCCCTAATGGCAATCAGACTGTTCCCTGGATCAACCCCTAATAGTTCCTACCTGCCTATATACCAGGATTGACACTTAACCTAAAATTTATATCCTGTAATATCCTTCTCCAGAAAGACATCAAGTCCCCTTTTAAACTCCTCTATGGATTTTGCCATCACCACTTCCTCCGGTAGAGAGTTCCACAGTCTAACTGCTCTTACAGTAAAGAACCCCTTTCTGTGTTGGTGATGAAACCTACTTTCCTCTAATCGTAGCGGATGTCCTCTTGTTACCGTCGTGGTCCTGGGTGTAAACAGATCGCGGGAGAGATCCATGTGTTGTCCCCTCATGTACTTATACATGGTTATTTGGTCGCCTCTTAACCTTCTTTTTTCTAGAGTAAATAGTCCCAATTTGGATAGCCTCTCTGGGTATTCCAGTCCCGTCATTCCATGTATTAGTTTAGTCGCTCTTCTTTGAACCCCCTCAAGCACTGTGACATCTTTCCTGAGCACCGGTGTCCAGAATTGTACGCAGTATTCCATGTGAGGTCTGACAAGTGCCTTATATAATGGAAGGATAATGTTCTCGTCCTTCGCCCCTATACCTCTTTTGATGCACCCCAAGACTTTATTTGCCTTTGCAGCGGCTGACTGGCATTGGTTACTCCAGTTTAGTCTATTATCCACTAATACCCCCAGATCCTTTTCCATATCACTTTTCCCTAGTGGTACCCCATTAAGTGAATATTTGTGACATCCGTTCCTCTTGCCCATGTGCATAGTCTTACATTTTTCAACATTGAACTTCATTTGCCATTTTTCTGCCCAAGCCCCCAGCTTATCCAGGTCCGTTTGTAGCCGCACATTGTCCTCCGTTGCATTAATTATATTGTATAATTTTGTGTCATCTGCAAATATTGATATTTTGCTGTGCAGCCCCTCTATCAGGTCATTAATAAATATGTTGAACAGAGTGGGGCCTAATACTG
Source organism: Eleutherodactylus coqui (assembly GCF_035609145.1). Taxonomy (NCBI): domain Eukaryota; kingdom Metazoa; phylum Chordata; class Amphibia; order Anura; family Eleutherodactylidae; genus Eleutherodactylus; species Eleutherodactylus coqui. Next base: position 137,062,721 of record NC_089837.1, on the reverse strand, counting down.
AACCCTGTGGCACCCCGCTAGCGACTGTGGTCCAATCAGAGTACGAACCATTTATTACCACCCTCTGCTTTCTATCGTTGAGCCAATTTTTTACCCACTTACACACGTTTTCGCCCAGTCCGAGCTGCCTCATTTTGTATATTAGCCTATTATGTGGCACGGTGTCAAAGGCTTTAGAGAAGTCCAGATATACAAGATCAATAGATTCTCCCTGGTCCAGCTTAGAGCTTACTTCATCGTAGAAACTGATCAGATTTGTCTGACATGAGCGACCCTTCATGAATCCATGCTGGTGAGGAGTTATTCCCTTAATCTCCTTGAGGTACTCATCGATGGCGTCTCTCAGAATCCCCTCGAAAATTTTTCCCGTTACTGAAGTGAGACTTACTGGCCTGTAGTTACCAGGCTCACTTTTGCTCCCTTTTTTGTAAATTGGAACCACGTTGGCAATGCGCCAGTCCAATGGTACTACTCCGGTCTTGATAGTGTCTAGAAATATTAGGTATAGCGGCCTAGCTATCTCGTCACTTAGTTCCTTTAGTATCCTTGGGTGTAATCCATCTGGGCCCGGTGATTTATCAATTTTAGTTTTCTTTAGACGCTTCCGCACCTCCTCCTGCGTTAGGTATGAGATATTTTGTGAGGGGTTCGTTTTATTCCCCTGCATCTCGTGTGGCATTTCCTTTTCTTTGGTGAACACACTTGAGAAGAAACTGTTTATTAGATTTGCTTTCCCTTCGTCATCATCAATGATTTCTCCTGCATTGTTTTTTAAAGGGCCAGCGCTCTCCCTGCAAATCCTTTTGCTGTTTATGTAGTTGAAAAATAGCTTCGGGTTGTTTCTGCTCTCTTTTGCGATCCGTCTTTCTGCTTCCTCCTTGGCAGTTTTAATCGTATCTTTGCATATTTTGTTTTTTTCCCTGTATGATTTTAGCGCTTCTTCGCTGCCTTGTTGCTTTAGTAGTTTGAACGCTTTCTTCTTTTCGTTTATTGCCCCTCGTACCGTCTTGTCGAACCACATTGGTTTCCTTTTAGCTGAGTTTCTTTTATTTTTAAAGGGAATGAACTGCTCACATGAGTCGATTAGGATCCTTTTGAACTTTTCCCATTTTTCCTCCGTACTGATATTTTTGAGGATGTTGTCCCAATTAATGTTACCGATAGTAGTTCTAAGCTCATCAAATTTTGCTTTACTAAAGTTTAGTTTCTTTGTCACTCCCTGATAAGGCTTCCTATTGATTGACAGCTGGAAGTTGATTATATTGTGGTCGCTGTTCCCCAAGTGCCCCTCAACCTGCACCCCCTTTATACGTTCCGGTTTGTTAGTTAGCACTAGGTCCAGAATGGCTCTCCCTCTTGTTGGTTCCTGCACAAGTTGGTTCAGGTAATTGTCTTTAATTACTCTCAAGAACTTATCACCCCTGTGAGATTTGCAGGTTTCGTTCTCCCATGTTATATCTGGGTAATTAAAGTCCCCCATGATAATTACTTCGTTTCGTTTTGACACCTCTTCTATCTGCCTTAGTAGTAAGTCTTCAGTTTCTTCTGTTGCTTTTGGTGGTCGATAGAAGACCCCTATCAGGATTTTGTTATTTTTTCCTCCCTGTATTTCTACCCACAGAGATTCCACCTGTTCGTCTCCTACCCCTATATCCTCCCGTAGCCTCGGCTTCAAGTTCGATTTGACGTACAGACATACCCCTCCCCCTTTCTGGTTCCTTCGGTCTCTTCTGAAGAGATTGTACCCCTGCAAATTCACCGCCCAATCGCACTTATCATCAAGCCATGTTTCAGTAATTCCGACCATATCATAACTTTCATCAGTCATTCTTGCTTCAAGCTTGCCCACTTTACCGATCAGACTTCGTGCATTCGTGATCATACAATTTATTTCATTTTTTTTGTTTTTTTAAATTTGTTTTGTTGCTATTCGTACTTATGGCTGATCTATCAGTTCTAACTGTACTAACCGCACCCCCTGCTCGTCCCCCATTCCCTTTGCTTGGACCCAGATCGCTAATTACACTGGCTACCCCACTATTTCTCATTTTACCCTCCCCCCCAGTCCCTAGTTTAAACACTCCTCCAGCCTTCTAGCCATCTTTTCCCCCAGCACAGCTGCACCCTCCCCATTTAGATGCAGCCCGTCCCTACGGTAGAGCCTGTAGCCGACCGCAAAGTCAGCCCAGTTCTCCAGGAACCCAAATCCCTCCTTCTTGCACCAACTCCGGAGCCACTTGTTTACCTCCCTAAGGTCCTGCTGCCTTTCTAGTGTGGCTTTAGGTACAGGTAGTATTTCCGAGAAAACTACCCTGGAGGTCCGCGCCCTGAGCTTGGACCCTAAGTCCCTGAAATCATTTTTGAGGGCCCTCCATTGACCTCTAACTTGTTCATTGGTGCCAACGTGCACCATGACTGCTGGATCCTCACCAGCCCCTCCCAGTAATCTGTCAATCCGATCCGCGATGTGTCGAACTCGAGCGCCAGGAAGACAACACACCGTTCGACGATCCCGGTCTTTATGGCAGATTGCCCTCTCTGTCCCTCTAATAATTGAGTCCCCCACCACTAGAACCTGTCTAGCCTGCCCTGCGCTCCCCGTCCCCGTCTCACTGGAGCAGTCATCCCCCTGGCGTTCAGAGGGCGTGTCGTGCTGCAGCGGTGCTGGCTCTGTAATGGCATCCCCCTTATCTGCCAATCGTGCAAACTTGTTGGGTTGTGCCAGTTCAGGACTAGCCTCCCTGGTTCTCTTCCCTCTATCCCTCCTTCTTTCTGTCACCCAGCTGACTGCCTGCTCCCCCTGCTCTTCCGTACTACCATCCGCCCCCGCCTCTACCCCAGCGAGTGCCTGCTCAGTGAGCACCAAACTCCTTTCCATGATGTCAATGGCTCTCAGTGTTGCCAGTTGCCCATTTAGATCCAGAATTTGGGCTTCTAAATTTGCAACGTGCATGCATCTTGCGCAACAGTATGCACCCTCGATCGGCTGATCAAGGACCGCATACATTGCACAAGTAGCACACTGGATGACATTGCCAGGCATGGAGCTCATCCTAATGGGGATCTACAATTTACTTGTGGAAGTAGTGAAGATAGACTTGCTCACACTCCGCTCACACGCTGCCGCAACCGCTGACCCGCTGCCGCAACCGCTGACCCGCTGCCGCAGCATAAAAATTAATTAATTTTTTTTTCTATCTAGGTATACTATCAAAGAAATGGACAATTTTTATGTTTTATAGAAACCAAAGTATTATTGAAGTAGCCTATACATTTACATGTTTTGAGTATATGTATTTATGTTTGTATGATTAAGTTACAAATGTCTATCTGTGAGCCTTTTTAGAAGCACGACCCACTTGTTTCATTATTACAAATAGCTCCCAAAACTTTTCTCTTTGAATACCCAGGATTCTAAGATTTCCTACTCTGTGGGTGCTCACATGACACCGACATCAAAAAAATCTGGAGTTGCAAAAACTTTCACCCCAACTCTATACTTCTACACATATTGTGTGTTACAGTTATGGTTCTATACAATGTTAAAAGTGTTTATAGTTCTAATCTATAAAAAAAATGTATCCTGGACAGTGAACACTGTAAAAAAATTACTCACTGCCAGAATTGTAGGTTTTTGGCCCCCCTACCTCTCTAAAAATATTCAATAAAAAGTGATCAAAAAGTTGGATCAACTACAGCGTGCCCCCAAAAAGCAAGTCCTCACAACAGCCACATGTATGCAAAAATAAAAATATGGATCTCAGAATATGGCAACAGACAACATCTTTAAAAATAAGTAGTAAAACATAAAAATATATAAATTTGTACTGGCTTGAAAAATAAAGTTAAGTCATTATTAGAGATGAGCGAACGCGTTCGTCCGAGCTTGATATTCGTGCGAATATTAGGGTGTTCGGGATGTTCGTTATTCGTAACGAACACCATGCGGTGTTCTGGTTACTTTCACTTCCTTCCCTGAGACGTTAGCGCGCTTTTCTGGCCAATTGAAAGACAGGGAAGGCATTACAACTTCCCCCTGCAACGTTTAAGCCCTATACCACCCCCCTGCTGTGAGTGGCTGGCGAGATCAGGTGTTCGCCTAATATAAAAGTCGGCCCCTCCCGCGGCTCGCCTCAGATGCCTGGTGAGTTAGATGAGGGACAGTGCTGTTTATACCGGAGCTGCTGTAGGGAAAGAATTGGTAGTTAGTGTAGGCTTCAAGACCCCCCAAAGGTCCTTATTAGGGCCACTGATAGCTGTGTGTTGGCTGCTGTTAGCAGTGGCATTTTTTTTCCCTCAAAATCGGCTCTGCAGACCGTTGCACCTGGCATTAGGGACAGAAGTGCTGCATAGGCAGGGAGAGTGTTAGGAGTGAGTGTAGCCTTCAAGAACCTCAACGGTCCTTTCTAGGGCCATATTTATCCGTGTGCAGTACTGTCCAGGCTGCTGTTAGCTGTGCTGCATTTTTTTTGGGCTTCTCAAAATCGCCTCTGCAGACCATTGCACCCTCCATTGATACTGCAGGGAAAGAATTGTATAGGCAGGGCCACAACACAGTTATTATTCATAGAATATACGCAGTGCTGCCTTTTGGTGGAAAAACAAGTGAAAACAAATCTATTTGTCCAGCCTCTGTCCGTCCTTACGGGCGGTGGACACGTGTGAGCTGCGTGAAAAACATTGCTAAATCATACGCACCCAGCTACGCTTTACTGCTGGCTTCGCCATTTGCTTTCCTTAATTGGGAAAAAAAATACCTGCTCTGCCAGAGTTATAATAACTCTGCTACCCTCACGTTCTGTGACACATTAGCAGGGACACAGCACAGTTATTAAACTTCTCATGTTCATTGAATATACGCAGTGCTGCCTTTTGGTGGAAAAACAAGTGAAAACAAATCTATTTGTCCAGCCTCTGTCCGTCCTTACGGGCGGTGGACACGTGTGAGCTGCGTGAAAAACATTGCTAAATCATACGCACCCAGCTACGCTTTACTGCTGGCTTCGCCATTTGCTTTCCTTAATTGGGAAAAAAAATACCTGCTCTGCCAGAGTTATAATAACTCTGCTACCCTCACGTTCTGTGACACATTAGCAGGGACACAGCACAGTTATTAAACTTAGATTATTCATTCACTAGAGGCAGTGGGGCCTTTCGTTTTCCAAAAAGGGAAAAAATTATATTTGGCCTGCAGTCTTGCGCCAATTTATTTCCTGCCTGTGAAATCAAATCACTGGTAATACAGCATGCTGAGGGGTAGGGGTAGGCCTAGAGGACGTGGACGCGGCCGAGGACGCGGAGGGCCAAGTCAGGGTGTGGGCACAGGCCGAGCTCCTGATCCCGGTGTGTCGCAGCCGACTGCTGCGCGATTAGGAGAGAGGCACGTTTCTGGCGTCCCCACATTCATCGCCCAATTAATGGGTCCACGCGGGAGACGGTTATTAGAAAATGAGCAGTGTGAGCAGGTCCTGTCCTGGATGGCAGAAAGTGCTTCGAGCAACCTATCGTCAACACGCAGTTCTGCGCCGTCCACTGCTGCAAATCCGAATCCTCTGTCTGCTGCTCCTCCTTCCTCCCAGCCTCCTCACTCCACTACAATGACACCTGCTCAGGAGCGGGAACACTCCCAGGAACTGTTCTCGGGCCCCTGCTTAGATTGGGCAGCAGCGGTTCCTCTCCCACCAGAGGAGTTTATCGTCACTGATGCCCAACCATTCGAAAGTTCCCGGGGTCCGAGGGAAGAGGCTGGGGACTTCCGCCAACTGTCTCAACAACTTTCTGTGGGTGAGGAGGACGATGACGATCAGACACAGTTGTCTTGCAGTGAGGTAGTAGTAAGGGCAGTAAGTCCAAGGGAGCAGCGCACAGAGGATTCGGAGGAAGAGCAGCAGGACGATGAGGTGACTGACCCCACCTGGTGTGCAACGCTTACTCAGGAGGACAGGTCTTCAGAGGGGGAGTCAAGGGCATCAGCAGGGCAGGTTGCAAGAGGCAGTGCGGTGGCCAGGGCCAGGGGTAGAGGCAGGGCCAGACCGAATAATCCACCAAGTGTTTCCCAAAGCGCCCCCTCGCGCCATGCCACCCTGCAGAGGCCGAGGTGCTCTAAGGTCTGGCAGTTTTTCACAGAGACGCCTGACGACCGACGAACAGTGGTGTGCAACCTTTCTTGCGCAAAGCTCAGCCGGGGAGCCAACACCAACAGCCTCACCACCACCACCATGCGCAGACATATGATAGCCAAGCACCCCACAAGGTGGGACGAAGGCCGTTCACCGCCTCCGGTTTGCACCCCTGCCTCTCCCCCTGTGCCCCAACCTGCCACTGAGATGCAACCCCCCTCTCAGGACACAGGCACTACCGCCTCATGGCCTGCACCCACACCCTCATCTCCGCTGTCCTCGGCCCCATCCAGCAGTGTAGTTCAGCGCACCGTTCAGCCGTCGCTTGCGCAAGTGTTCGAGCGCAAGCGCAAGTACGCCGCCACGCACCCGCACGCTCAAACGTTAACCGTCCGCATAGCAAAATTCATCAGCCTTGAGATGCTGCCGTATAGGGTTGTGGAAACTGAGTCCTTCAAAAGTATCATGGAGGCGGCGGCCCCGCGCTACTCAGTTCCCAGTCGCCACTACTTTTCCCGATGTGCCGTCCCAGCCCTGCACGACCACGTCTCCCGCAACATTGTGCGTGCCCTCACCAACGCGGTTACTGCCACGGTCCACTTAACTACGGACACGTGGACAAGCACAGACGGGCAGGGCCACTACATCTCCCTGACGGCACATTGGGTGAATTTAGTGGAGGCTGGGACAGAGTCAGAGCCTGGGACCGCTCACGTCCTACCCACCCCCAGAATTGCGGGCCCCAGCTCGGTGCTGGTATCTGCGGAGGTGTATGCTTCCTCCACTAAAGCACCCTCCTCCTCCTCCTCCTCCTCTGTCTCGCAATCAAGATGTGTTAGCAGCAGCATGTCGCCAGCAGTCGGTGTCGCGCGGTGTGGCAGCACAGCGGTGGGCAAGCGTCAGCAGGCCGTGCTGAAACTACTCAGCTTAGGCGATAAGAGGCACACGGCCCACGAACTGCTGCAGGGTCTGACAGAGCAGACCGACCGCTGGCTTGCGCCGCTGAGCCTCCAACCGGGCATGGTCGTGTGTGACAACGGGCGTAACCTGGTGGCGGCTCTGCAGCTTGGCAGCCTCACGCACGTGCCATGCCTGGCCCACGTCTTTAATTTGGTGGTTCAGCGGTTTCTGAAAAGCTACCCACGCTTGTCAGACCTGCTCGTAAAGGCGCGCCGGCTCTGCGCACATTTCCGCAAGTCCCACACGGACGCTGCCACCCTGCGCACCCTGCAACATCACTTTAAGCTGCCAGTGCACCGACTGCTGTGCGACGTGCCCACACGGTGGAACTCTACGCTCCACATGTTGGCCAGGCTCTATGAACAACGTAGAGCTATAGTCGAATACCAACTCCAACATGGGCGGCGCAGTGGGAGTCAGCCTCCTCAATTCCTTTCAGAAGAGTGGGCCTGGTTGGCAGACATCTGCCATGTCCTTGGTAATTTTGAGGAGTCTACCCAGGTGGTGAGCGGCGATGCTACAATCATTAGCGTCACCATTCCTCTGCTATGCCTCTTGAGAAATTCCCTGCAAACCATAAAGGCAGCTGCTTTGCGCTCGGAAACGGGGGCGGGGGAAGACAGTATGCCGCTGGATAGTCAGGGCACCCTCCTGTCTATTTCTCAGCGCGTACAGGAGGAGGAGGAGGAGGAGCATGAGGAGGATGAGGAGGAGGGGGAAGAGACAGCTTGGGCCGCTGCTGACGGTACACCGGCTGATTGCCTGTCATCCTTTCAGCGTGTATGGCCTGAGGAGGAGGAGGAGGAGGAGGAGGAGGATCCTGAAAGTGATCTTCCTAGTGAGGACAGCCATGTGTTGCGTACTGGTACCCTGGCACACATGGCTGACTTCATGTTAGGATGCCTTTCTCGTGACCCTCGCGTTGCACGCATTCTGGCCACGACGGATTACTGGGTGTACACACTGCTCGATCCACGGTATAAGGAGAACCTGCCCACTCTGATTCCCGAAGAGGAAAGGGGTTCGAGAGTGTTGCTATACCACAGGACCCTTGCGGACAAGCTGATGGTAAAATTCCCAGCCGACAGCGCTAGTGGCAGAAGGCGCAGTACCGAGGGCAAGGTAGCAGGGGATGTGCGTAGATCGAGCAGCATGTACATCCCAGGCAGTGCAACAGTCTTTAAGGGCCTGGCCAGCTTTATGGCTCCCCACCAAGACTGTGTCACCGCTCCCCAGTCACGGCTGAGTCGGCGGGAGCACTGTAAAAGGATGGTGAGGGAGTACGTAGCGGATCGCACGACCATCCTTGGTGACGCCTCTGCCCCCTACAACTACTGGGTGTCAAAGCTGGACACGTGGCCTGAACTAGCCCTGTATGCCCTTGAGGTGCTTGCTTGTCCTGCGGCTAGCGTCTTGTCGGAAAGGGTGTTTAGTGCGGCTGGGGGAATCATCACAGATAAGCGTAGCCGCTTGTCAACCGACAGTGCCGACAGGCTAACACTCATCAAGATGAACAAAGGCTGGATTTCCCCAGACTTCTGTTCTCCACCAGCGGACAGCAGCGATACGTAAGCAATACGTAGGCTGCACCCACGGATGGAAGCTACGTTCTCTCTCACCATCCAAAACGGGGACATTTCTGCTTCATCAATCTGTGTCTAATATTCCTCCTCCTCCTCCTCCTGCTCCTCCTCCTGAAACCTCACGTAATCACGCTGAACGGGCAATTTTTCTTAGGGCCACAAGGCTCACTCAAATAATTTTTCAGAACAATTTTTATAAGTTTCAATTAGCTTAAAAGCGTTGGAACTTTAACTTGAACCAATTTTTCGTTACACTGGGCTGCCTCCAGGCCTAGTTACCACTTAAGCCACATTAACCAAAGCGATTCACCTGCCATCTTGGTTGGGCATGGCCAATTTTTACTGAGGTACATTAGTACTGTTGGTACACCAATTTTTTGGGGCCCTCACCTACAGTGTAATCATAGTAATTTCTATGTTCTTCGCCTGCACTCATGGTACAGAAAGGTGTGTGGGGTTGGCCTACACTTTAGCTACATAAATGTCACTTGTGCCTTGGCTATACTAAGGCTACTGAAATGGAACTAAGACTGCGCTCCCGCTATACTGCTGCTTCGGAATTGTTACTGGGGCCTGTCTTGAGTGCTACTATTGCTTACATGGAACGAAGACTGCGCTCCCGCTATACTGCTGCTTCAGAATTGTTACTGGGGCCTGTCTTGAGTGCTACTATTGCTTACATGGAACGAAGACTGCGCTCCCGCTATACTGCTGCTTCAGAATTGTTACTGGGGCCTGTCTTGAGTGCTACTATTGCTTACATGGAACGAAGACTGCGCTCCCGCTATACTGCTGCTTCGGAATTGTTACTGGGGCCTGTCTTGAGTGCTACTATTGCTTACATGGAACGAAGACTGCGCTCCCGCTATACTGCTGCTTCAGAATTGTTACTGGGGCCTGTCTTGAGTGCTACTATTGCTTACATGGAACGAAGACTGCGCTCCCGCTATACTGCTGCTTCAGAATTGTTACTGGGGCCTGTCTTGAGTGCTACTATTGCTTACATGGAACGAAGACTGCGCTCCCGCTATACTGCTGCTTCAGAATTGTTACTGGGGCCTGTCTTGAGTGCTACTATTGCTTACATGGAACGAAGACTGCGCTCCCGCTATACTGCTGCTTCAGAATTGTTACTGGGGCCTGTCTTGAGTGCTACTATTGCTTACATGGAACGAAGACTGCGCTCCCGCTATACTGCTGCTTCAGAATTGTTACTGGGGCCTGTCTTGAGTGCTACTATTGCTTACATGGAACGAAGACTGCGCTCCCGCTATACTGCTGCTTCAGAATTGTTACTGGGGCCTGTCTTGAGTGCTACTATTGCTTACATGGAACGAAGACTGCGCTCCCGCTATACTGCTGCTTCAGAATTGTTACTGGGGCCTGTCTTGAGTGCTACTATTGCTGACATGGAACGGACACGTGGAGAGGACACGTAGTGCCTCAAAAACATCCCCCTCCTCCTCCAACAGGGAAAACATTGTTGGCAAATGCCTTTGCATTGGTTCGTCTGGTGGCAGTCCAAGAATTTCACCTTTACCGACACTACAAGAGAGCCCCCCCACCATCCCCCCGCCACGGCCCACTTAATCCTGGCCACATTCCGAAAACCAACAAAATACAACCGTGCTACTAGGTCCGCAGTCACCACCACATTACCACCAACGCGGTTACTGTTAAGGTGCATATAACCACGGACACGTGGAGAGGACACGTAGTGCCTCAAAAACATCCCCCTCCTCCTCCAACAGGGAAAACATTGTTGGCAAATGCCTTTGCATTGGTTCGTCTGGTGGCAGTCCAAGAATTTCACCTTTACCGACACTACAAGAGAGCCCCCCCACCATCCCCCCGCCACGGCCCACTTAATCCTGGCCACATTCCGAAAACCAACAAAATACAACCGTGCTACTAGGTCCGCAGTCACCACCACATTACCACCAACGCGGTTACTGTTAAGGTGCATATAACCACGGACACGTGGAGAGGACACGTAGTGCCTCAAAAACATCCCCCTCCTCCTCCAACAGGGAAAACATTGTTGGCAAATGCCTTTGCATTGGTTCGTCTGGTGGCAGTCCAAGAATTTCACCTTTACCGACACTACAAGAGAGCCCCCCCACCATCCCCCCGCCACGGCCCACTTAATCCTGGCCACATTCCGAAAACCAACAAAATACAACCGTGCTACTAGGTCCGCAGTCACCACCACATTACCACCAACGCGGTCACTGTTAAGGTGCATATTACCAGTCTGACTGGGGCATGCAGACACCTTGACAGAATGAATAGTGTGTGGCACATAGGTTCCCCATTGCTATGCCCAGGTGTGCAGCTCCTGATGGCGGTGGCACAGGATTATATTTCTCATTGCTTCTGTACAGCATTGTGGGCTATCGCCCCGCCCCTATTAAAGAGGGTCGCTACCTAGCCATGCCAACCCTGTGCAGTGTGTGCCTGCGGTCCCTCGTCGTGGCAGACGCACTTCTAAATAGACATGAAGGTGGTGTGGCATGAGGGCAGCTGAAGGCTGCGCAGGGACAGTTTGGTGTGCGCTGTGGGGGGGAGGGGGTGCGGTTGGGCAGCATGTAACCCAGGAGAAGTGTCAGTGGTGTGTCATGCAGGCAGTGATTGTGCTTTGTTGGAGGTAGTGTGGTGCTTAGCAAAGGTATGCCATGCTAATGAGGGCTTTTCAGAAGTAAAAGTTGTTGGGGGGGGGGCCCACTTTTGCCGCTATTGTGGCTTAATAGTGGGACCTGTGAACTTGAGATGCAGCCCAACATGTAGCCCCTCGCCTGCCCTATCCGTCACTGTGTCATTCCCATCACTTTCCTGAATTGCCCAGATTTTCACACATGAAAACCTTAGCGAGCATCGGCGAAATACAAAAATGTTCTGGTCGCCCATTGACTTCAATGGGGTTCGTTGTTCGAAACGAACCCTCGAGCATCACGGGAAGTTCGTTCCGAATAACGAACACCCGAACATTTTGGTGTTCGCTCATCTCTAGTCATTATATATACATTAAATAAAATAACTAATCTAAAAGAGCAAAAAGCGCAATTGCATTATTTTTTTTCATTTTTCCCCACCTAAATATTTTTAAATGCTTCGCAGTCTAGTACATACTCATGTCTTAACAAGTGAACCAATTGCAAGGATTTATTGTTAAACAAGAATATGTGGAGGAAATCCATAGAAAATATGTAGGAAGTGTATACGTGTAATTTGCAAGCGATTGTATCTTTCAAACACCAAAACCTTCTAAAAGATTCTGAAACTTGTTTTACCCTTTAATATCTAAGCTCCATAAATGTACAACGTTTTGTCCGGGGCTTGGAATGCAATCCAAATTTTTTTTTTTTTAACGTACTTTTATTGTATAAAAGTGGTAAAAAATGTAAAAAAAAAACTACGTGAATTTTGACATCACTGTAATCGTATTGATCCTCAGAATAAAGGAAAAGGACATATATGCAGCACAATAATCTTTCAAAACAAAAAAAAATGAAAACCTTTTTCTAGATTTCTGCCTTTTGCTAGTCCTACCTCCCAAAAAGTAGAATAAAAAGTGATCAACAATTTCATTTGTAGCCCAAAAACGTACCAATAATAGCCTCAGGTTGTACCACAAAAAATAAATCCTTATACAACTCATTCGATGAAAAAATAAAACCGTTCTTGTTTTTGTTAGGTGGCAACAGAGAAATTATTTAAAGGTAATTTTTAAGTGTTTTTAGTGTGCAAAGGAAAAAAACGATATAACTTGGTATTTCCGTTATCATGCTCTTCCAGAGAATAATGTTGACATGAGCGCCAAAAAAGCAAAACCCAAAAAACAATGGTATAATTTCAGGGGTGTGTGGGTGTTACACCACCCCCAAAAGAATTTACAATACATTATATGTACCCCAACGTGGTGCCATTAAACAATACAACTTAGCCCCTGAAACCAGCCTTCATATAGGTAGGTTGACAAAAAAATTGAGAAATTTATGGCATTTTAAATTCGACAATGACAAAAATAAGTAAATAGCTTGGTCATTAAGGCACAAAATAGGCCAGTCACTAAGGGGTTAAAGGGATTTTCTAGGGTAAATACTATTGATGACCAATCCTGAGGATAGGTCATCAATAGGTGATCAGCTGGGGTACGTCACTCAGGATCTCAACTGATCAGCTAATGGTGTGCCCACTGACAGCGCTGCAAATTCACTGGGGTCAAAGCAGAAGGCACTTCTCCAACCGCGGTGTAGAGGCCGCTACTTGTAACTGCAGGCTCGGCTCCCATTGATTTCAATGAGAGCTGCACTTGCAATTACAAGCACCGGACACTACACAGGGGTCAGAGTATCTGCTTCCACTCCAACCCCTCTATAATTGCGATGCTGTCAGCGAGTGCACAGTCAGTTGATTGGTCAGGGTCCCAAGCGATAGACCCCAGCCGATCAACTCTTAATGACCTTTCTTCAGGATAGGTCATCAATAGTATTTTTCCTGGAAAAACTCCTTTAAGTCCATAATGCTTATCATCCCAAACATGTAGACAGATTTTGAGAGTTACTATATTTAATATTATTATTCCATTGTGTTATAATTAATATGAATATTGAGAGACTTTATAGGTAGAATATAATGTAATTCTGGTGTGTAAGATGGCAGTATGCCTATTTACTGTATATTAGTCATCACCTCAAGATTGTTTTGCCTTTGATACATTCTTATATGAAAGTTTTCTCTTTTATTGGTGTTGTATGAAATGTAAGAACTCCTTTGTACAATACTTAATCTCAGTGGGGTTATCAGCTAAGTCCTGCATTACTCTAGCTCCAATCAGAGCAGTGGGAAAATCCATTTCTATATAATACCAGGAGAAAAAGTGGAAGTCAGCGATTGATATCAACACAATGATAGGAAAAAGTATCTAGAGGTGCTGATTACATAATATCTCTCTTCAAAATGCTACAACATTCACTTCGAAAGGTTGGCTCCAGTGTTACCAGCATGACTTTGTGATGCCATTGTTCTCTTCAACAAGAAATGTCTTTATAAGACACAATGCCAATACATTACATCACACTTAACCCCTTCTTGGCTCAGCTCTTGTCAAATTAAATGTTTTTTTTTCCCACTTTTTAATTTAAAAATCGCAGAAAGTGGCCATACTTACTGGTATACTGACACAAAACACGAAGGCAGGTACAGAGACCACATCCCCCAGCTTACAGATAGCCAAATTGCTATATGAAGAAACATTGCAGAAGTGCAATATACTGATGAAGAACCAGCCACATATTTGCCACATATTGGTGGAAGTGGCTGCTTAGTATTATACTTGCACATAGATGAGTCATACAAAGGGTGCCAATCCCACTGATACATGTTGTGCACCATGCAAGCATACAACCTATTAATGACGCCCATACGATTCAGCCTGGCAGGTTATCCGGCACCTCAAAAGTGAACCACACTAGCACCTTGGACTCCCTTTTTAGGTGCAAGTCAACTTGCCAGGCTGAATTGTATGGGCATCATTAATAGATTGTAAGCCTGCATGATGCACTACGCATATCGGTGGGACTGACCCCCGATGCATGACTTATCTAGGTGCAAGTATAATTGTTATGGCATAGAAAATGTTAAGTTTCAGAATGCAATAAGTGTATATTTCTTATCTTTCTGCAAATCAGAATTTTGTATTGGACTATTGGCCCGTAAGTAGAAGACTAAAACCTATGCTTTGTAGTTCTGGTAACTAGGATTCTAAGAGAAGGAGTCAACAGAAAAGTTAAATAAGGTCGAGCTGTGTTACCTTAGAAGACACACAAAGCTAGCAGAAATAGTGTATAACGAGATAACAATACCTTGACTGCAGTTATTTTCTTGTGTAGACGAACCTTAAGAGCTTTGAGACTATTTGGTAGATGTCAATAAGCCTTATGATCAATAAGCTATGTAACAGTAACCTTTGTATAGTAACGCCTTCTTTCTTGGTGTATAAGAGTTGGCAATGTTCTTAATTAGAGATGAGCGAGCACCAAAATGCTCGGGTGCTCGTTACTCGGGACGAAATTTTCGCGATGCTCGAGGGTTCGTTTCGAGTAACGAACCCCATTGAAGTCAATGGGCGACCCGAGCATTTTTGTATTTCGCCGATGCTCGCTAAGGTTTCCTTGTGTGAAAATCTGGGCAATTCAAGAAAGTGATGGGAACGACACAGCAACGGATAGGGCAGGCGAGGGGCTACATATTGGGCTGCATCTCAAGTTCACAGGTCCCACTATTAAGCCACAATACCGGCAAGAGTGGGCCCCCCCCCTCAACAACTTTTACTTCTGAAAGCCCTCATTAGCAAGGCATACCTTAGCTAAGCACCACACTACCTCCAACAAAGCACAATCACTGCCTGCATGACACTCCGCTGCCACTTCTCCTGGGTTACATGCTGACCAACCCCCCCCCCACGACCCAGTGTCCACAGCGCATACCAAACTGTCCCTGCCCAGCCTTCAGCTGCCCTCATGCCATGCCACACTCATGTCTATTTATAAGTGCGTCTGCCAGAGGAAAAGCAGGCACACACTGCAGAGGGTTGGCACGGCTAGGCAGCGACCCTCTTTAAAAGGGGCGGGGCGATAGCCCACAATGCTGTACAGAAGCAATGAGAAATATAATCCTGTGCCACCGCCATCAGGAGCTGCACACGTGGGCATAGCAATGGGGAACCTATGTGCCACACACTATTCATTCTGTCAAGGTGTCTGCATGCCCCAGTCAGACCGCGGTTTTTAATTCATAGACACAGGCAGGTACAACTCCCTATTGTGAAGTCCCTGTGGACCGACAGCATGGGTGGCTCCCTGGAACCCACCGGCGGTACATAAAAATATCCCATTGCATTGCCCAACACAGCTGAGGTAGTAATGTCGTGCTTAATGCAGGTGGGCTTCAGCCCACACTGCATGCCCCAGTCTGACTGGGGTTCTTTAGATGTGGAAACAGATGCATTTATAATTCTCTGTGGACCCACAGCATGGGTGGGTGCCAGGAAGCCACCGGCGGTACATAAATATATCCCATTGCATTGCCCAACACAGCGTATGTAACGTCAGCTGTAATGCAGGTGGGCTAAAAATTCATTTGATTACACTGTAGGCGAGGGCCCACGATAATTGCTGTATCAACAGTACTAATGTACATCAGAAAAATTGGCCATGGCCAACCAAGAGGGCAGGTGAAACCCATTAATCGCTTTGGTTAATGTGGCTTAAGTGGTAACTAGGCCTGGAGGCAGCCCAGTTTAACGAAAAATTGGTTCAAGTTAAAGTTTCAACGCTTTTAAGAGCATTGAAACGTATAAAAATTGTTTAGAAAAATTATATGAGTGAGCCTTGTGGGCCTAAGAAAAATTGCCCATTCAACGTGATTACGTGAGGTTTCAGGAGGAGGAGCAGGAGGAGGAGGAGGAATATTAGACACAGATTGATGAAGCAGAAATGTCCCCGTTTTGGATGGTGAGAGAGAACGATGCTTCCATCCGCAGGTGCAGCCTACGTATTGCTTAGGTATCGCTGCTGTCCGCTGGTGGAGAAGAGAAGTCTGGGGAAATCCAGGCTTTGTTCATCTTGATGAGTGTAAGCCTGTCGGCACTGTCGGTTGACAGGTGGGTACGCTTATCCGTGATGATTCCCCCAGCCACACTAAACACACTCTCTGACAAGATGCTAGCCGCAGGACAAGCAAGCACCTCCAGGGCATACAGCGCGAGTTCAGGCCACGTGTCCAGCTTCGACACCCAGTAGTTGTAGGTGGCAGAGGCGTCACGGAGGACGGTCGTGCGATCGGCTACGTACTCCCTCACCATCCTTTTACAGTGCTCCCGCCGACTCAGCCTTGACTGGGGAGCGGTGACACAGTCTTGCTGGGGAGCCAGAAAGCTGGCAAAGGCCTTGGAGAATGTTCCCCTGCCTGCGCTGTACATGCTGCCTGATCTCTGCGCCTCCCCTGCTACCTGGCCCTCGGAACTGCGTCTTCTGCCACTAGCGCTGTCGGATGGGAAGTTTACCATCAGTTTGTCCACCAGCGCCCTGTGGTATAGCATCATTCTGGAACCCCTTTCCTCTTCGGGAATGAGAGTGCAAAGGCTCTCCTTATACCGTGGATCGAGCAGTGTGTACACCCAGTAATCCGTAGTGGCCAGAATGCGTGTAACGCGAGGGTCACGAGAAAGGCATCCTAACATGAAGTCAGCCATGTGTGCCAGGGTACCTGTACGCAACACATGGCTGTCTTCACTAGGAAGATCACTTTCAGGATCCTCCTCCTCCTCCTCCTCCTCCTCCTCCTCTTCCTCCTCCTCAGGCCATACACGCTGAAAGGATGACAGGCAAGCAGCATGGGTACCATCAGCAGTGGGCCAAGCTGTCTCTTCCCCCTCCTCCTCATCCTCCTCATGCTCCTCCTCCTCCTCCTGAACGCGCTGAGATATAGACAGGAGGGTGCTCTGACTATCCAGCGACATACTGTCTTCCCCCGGCTCTGTTTCCGAGCGCAAAGCGTCTGCCTTTATGCTTTGCAGGGAACTTCTCAAGATGCATAGCAGAGGAATGGTGACGCTAATGATTGCAGCATCGCCGCTCACCACCTGGGTAGACTCCTCAAATTTTCCAAGGACCTGGCAGATGGCTGCCAACCAGGCCCACTCTTCTGTAAATAATTGAGGAGGCTGACTCCCACTGCGCTGCGCAAGTTGGAGTTGGTATTTCACTATAGCTCTACGCTGCTCATAGAGTCTGGCCAACATGTGGAGCGTAGAGTTCCACCGTGTGGGCACATCGCACAGCAGTCGGTGCACTGGCAGATTAAACCGATGTTGCAGGGTCCGCAGGGTGGCAGCGTGCGTGTGTGATTTGCGGAAATGTGCGCAGATCAGGCGCACCTTTCCGAGCAGGTATGACAAGTGGGGGTAGCTTTTCAGAAAGCGCTGAACCACCAAATTAAACACATGGGCCAGGCATGGCACGTGCGTGAGGCTGCCGAGCTGCAGAGCCGCCACCAGCTTACGGCCATTGTCACACACGACCATGCCCGGTTGGAGGCTCAGCGGCGCAAGCCAGCGGTTGGTCTGCTCTGTCAGACCCTGCAGCAGTTCGTGGGCCGTGTGCCTCTTCTCTCCTAAGCTGAGTAGTTTCAGCACGGCCTGCTGACGCTTGCCCACCGCTGTGCTGCCACGCCGCGTGACACCGACTGCTGGCGACGTGCTGCTGCTGACACATCTTGATTGCGAGACAGAGGTTGCGTAGGAGGAGGAGGAGGGTGGTTTAGTGGAGGAAGCATACACCCCCGCAGATACCACCACCGAACTGGGGCACGCAATTCGGGGGGTGGGTAGGACGTGAGTGGTCCCAGGCTCTGACTCGGTCCCAGCCTCCACTAAATTCACCCAATGTGCCATCAGGGAGATATAGTGGCCCTGCCGACCTGTGCTTGTCCACGTGTCTGTTGTTAAGTGGACCTTGGCAGTAACCGCGTTGGTGAGGGCGCGTACAATGTTGCGGGAGACGTGGTCGTGCAGGCCTGGGACGGCACATCGGGAAAAGTAGTGGCGACTGGGAACCGAGTAGCGCGGGGCCGCCGCCGCCATCATGCTTTTGAAAGCCTCCGTTTCTACAAGCCTATACGGCAGCATCTCTAGGCTGATCAATTTTGCAATGTGCACGTTTAACGCTTGAGCGTGCGGGTGCGTGGCGTCGTACTTGCGCTTGCGCTCAAACTGTGGCGCTAGCGACGTCTGGACGCTACGCTGAGAGACATTGCTGGATGGGGCCGAGGACAGCGGAGGTGAGGGTGTGGGTGCAGGCCAGGAGACGGTAGTGCCTGTGTCCTGAGAGGGGGGTTGGATCTCAGTGGCAGGTTGGGGCACAGGGGGAGAGGCAGTGGTGCAAACCGGAGGCGGTGAACGGGCATCGTCCCACCTTGTGGGGTGCTTGGCCATCATATGCCTGCGCATGCTGTTGGTGGTGCCTCCCCAGCTGATCTTGGCGCGACAAAGGTTGCACACCACTGTTCGTCGGTCGTCAGGTGTCTCTGTGAAAAACTGCCACACCGTAGAGCACCTTGACCTGTGCAGGGTGGCATGGCGCGAGGGGGCGCTTTGGGAAATAGTTGGTGGATTATTCGGTCTGGCCCTGCCTCTACCCCT
Source organism: Eleutherodactylus coqui (assembly GCF_035609145.1). Lineage (NCBI taxonomy): Eukaryota > Metazoa > Chordata > Amphibia > Anura > Eleutherodactylidae > Eleutherodactylus > Eleutherodactylus coqui. The sequence goes on along the minus strand of NC_089837.1, from coordinate 137,043,858 downwards.
GGCCACCGCACTGGCTCGGCCTGTGCCCACACCCTGACTTGGGCCTCCGCGTCCTCGCCCGCGTCCACGTCCTACAGGCCTACCCCTACCCCTCAGCATGGTGTATTACCAGTGATTTGATTTCCCAGGCAGGAAAAAAATTGGCGCAAGCCTGCAGCCAAAATAGAATTTTTTCCCTTGTTTTTCAAAGGACAAGCCACACTGCGTGTATTCAATGAATACTACTAAGTTTAATAACTGTGTTGTGGCCCTGCAAATGTGTCAGAGAACTGCAGTGATGCAAAGTTATTCGCTACAGCAGATCAGGGATTTCCCATGCAGGAAAAAAATTGGCGCAAGCCTGCAGTAAAACGTAGCTGGCTGCGTCTGATTTTTTTTTTACGTTTTGCACGCAGCACACACGTACCCAGAGCCCTGAGGACTGTTAGAGGCAGGCGAAATAGAATTTTTTCCCTTGTTTTTCAAAGGAAAAGCCACACTGCGTCTATTCAATGAATAATGTATGTCTTCTGGCCCTGCCTACACAATTCTATCCCTGTAGTATTAATGCCGGGTGCAATGGTCTGCACAGCCGGTTTTGAGAAAAAAAAAAAAATATGCAACACTGCTAACAGCAGCCTGGACAGTACTGCACACGGATAGATGTGGCCCTAGAAAGGACCGTTGGGGTTCTTGAAGCCTACATTCACTGCTAACACTCTCCCTGCCTAACCACCACTTCTGTCCCTATTGCAGGGCGCAATGCTCTGCAGATCCAATTTTGAAAAAAAAATAAAAAATACAGTGCTAACACAGTACTGCACACTATTAGATGTGGCCCTGAGAAGGACCGTTGGGGTTCTTGAAGCCTACACTGACTCCTAACGCTCTCCCTACAGCAACTCCAGCACGATAGCACTTTCCCTCAGCTAAGTCACAAGGCATGTGTGGCGAGCCGCGGGAGGGGCCGATTTTTATACTCGGGTGACATCAGATCTCCCCAGCCACTCACAGCAGGGGGGTGGTATAGGGCTTGAACGTCACAGGGGGAAGTTGTAATGCCTTCCCTGTCTTTCAATTGGCCAGAAAAGCGCGCTAACGTCTCAGAGAGGAAACTGAAAGTAACCGGAACACCGCGTGGTACTCGTTACGAGTAACGAGCATCCCGAACACCCTAATATTCGCACGAATATCAAGCTCGGACGAGTACGTTCGCTCATCTCTATTCTTAATTAAACAGAATTCATTGAGTTATCATTGGAGAACTGTCTTGACAAAACATGTAGTGTTTTCATGCTATTGATAGATAATAGCTAGCAAAATCTTCTCATCAGAGCTTCCATATCCACCAATTTGGCACCTGGCAACGAGGTCATCAGATTGATACCAGTGTGGTCCAATAACAATAATACTAAACAGCCACTATCCCCCAATATGTGGCAGTGGTTGTTCATCAGTATATTGCATCTGTGCAATGCTCCTCCATATGGCAATTTGGCTGTCTGCACTCGGAGTGATGTGGTTCTATACCTGCCCTTGTATTTTCTGTCAATATACCACTAAGTATGGCCGCCTTCTGTGATTTTTATGTTACTAACTTAGTACAAAAAATAGCAGTACTAATATTTAAGATCTATTCCAGGAAACCCCTTCTTAAAAATTAAAATAACAAGTGCCACATTACTTATCAATAATCAATTGGAAGGATTCCTGCACTTGTTTTTGTAATCTTTAAGAGGAGGTCTTTCCATTTAAACAAACTTTTTTGTGTTTTTCTATAATTTAATGGACTGGAGCAATTTCTTTTTGAGTGGGAACAGTAATGTTGTTTCATCCTGAGCATCCTATTACGGTACTTCGTCAGAACTACGGAGACTCTTACACATTGTAAGGATAACTATATTTAAGGGGCTTGTCTCATCTCGACAGCCCTCTTCCATAGTCTCTATTAGGGTATATGGACATCCTAGAGGAATTTTTTCTGCTTGGAACTATTCCAATCAATCAGTTCCCTCCAGTCCTTCTCAGACACCCATATAAAGTATACCTGCATGTATAGATATTTATCCATCCATGCATTGATGTGCACCCAATTAATTCTTTTGTAGCGTCTTCCAGTATCTCTATAACACGCCTACTGAAGTCTTTTGAAAGTTGGTTGCATCTAGGCATGGTTCACACTAACCAAGCTTTCCTGAGAAACAGATTTATCAAATTGACACGGTGACGAGCCCAACGTCACTAATCTGTGAAGTCCAGCACTCATGGGCAGGCCACAGGGTGGACTTATTACTCGCCCTCTGGATCCTGCACCCATGCAAAATGGAGCCTACATCGCACCATGGTCTGTATGTTCCAAAACACTTCACTGCCATCACTGACCATTTATTTACAGGTAGGTCAGCCCCCTAGATTCTGCTCACCATCTGGATTATGAATCTTTCCAGTTTCCATCAGCCCAAACACTTCTTGTTCAGTCGGGGGCATTTACACTGAACGATTTATCCGCCTATATAAAAGGGCCCTAAGTCGGGGTTTGTGGATTGTGAGAACAGGAGGAAGGATGGTATCTCCTATGACTTGGTAACTTCGTTATCATGCAACAAAGGCCACGCATAAGATAATAAGATCAAAAGCCACCTGTTGAGATATGAATTAACATGCAAATGATTCAAATGAGTTTCGCTTGTGACAGGATGCATACCTGCAGATCTGTACATAATTCAGTTTCAATTTTCTTGGGCACGAGAATAGCTCATACCAGATAAAACTAGCTGACAAGCAAAGATGGGTAAATCTACGGGTGTCATACTTCATAACAATCAACATCAATTTACATTGTAATTGCATTAAAGGAACAGTCTCAAGTTTTAAACATCCTGTGTCCAGAGGATCGATCAAAAGTATCTCGCCAGTAGGGGCCTGACTGCTGGAACTCCCATGATGATAAGAATAGGGGTCCTATGTCTCCCTGTATGATTTGAGCAGCAACTGTGGATGTGAACTGCTGGTCTACGGGAATACTGGGGATTGCAAGAACTATACTTGGCTTTTCCTTGGCTGTTCCTTAGAGGTAAATGCAGCAGCAGCATGTATGATCAGCAGCCACTCCATTCATATGGAGGCGGGGTTGACTCTTGTTCTTGTGTTTGGTGGGGGTCCCATCAGTTAGTCCCTTGCTGATCATTAACTTATCCTCCTACCTTATTTATAGAGGATAAGTTTATATGTTGGCACAATACTTTTAACTCCTTTAAGCAAATTTTATGTACAGTATAGAGATTTGATTGACAACCACTCTCCTGCCGTAATGGCCAAGATCAGAGAATATGTCAATCCCGGCCATTTAACCCGTAATACACAACAATAAACACCAATTGTACTATGAACAAAGGGAGGGGTCGTGATCAACAGGTAAAAATATAGAAAAGATCCCTGAACCTAATAAAGGCCTCTAGGGATCTCCAGTATTTGTGAATGCATTGACATATGGCAGCACATTATGGTTTATAAAAATGTTTAAAAGTAAAAGTCACTTGAGTACAAAAATGGTAGCAATAATTAAATAAAAGAAATACGTATAAAAAAAAATCAAGTAGCAACAGAAAAACATTTCAGTAACCATTACTTTTTGGCACCTGACAAATGTGTAACTTGCCCTTCAAAAAACATGACCTCCAATAGCCACATGGCCTTAAAAATAAAAAAGGTTAAGGCTGATGGAATATTCTTATTGGTTACATCATCATTATTCCCATTTTCGACGGAGTAAAAGGAAAGGCTTGTAGGGAAGATGGATTACAAATGGGCACAATGGGCTGCCTTATTACGATGGACCAAAAGAGAAACATGCTGAGCTTTTGTCATCTTAGAAAGTGCCGTGTCCTCGTGTGATAAAAAAGGACTCAGCACTGGACAGAAATCAGGATGCGGGGTGAAGCCCCCCTTATTCAAACCCAAAAACAAAATTAAGACCGACAGAAACTTAAGTGAGCTTTTGCCTATTCAGGTTGTGCCTAATTTTGGGCCTTAAAGACCGAACCCTTACTTTAGTCTTTCTTATGTGAACCATTTTAAAAAAATAACATTTTTAATGAAATAAGGGGTTTGTTTATTTTACTTATTTTTGTGTCTCTCTGTGTGTGTAGGGGGGTATTAAGATAACATAATGTATGTCGGTAGACATGAGGGATATAATAGCAGGGAATAATATGTATATTGTATTTACTATAGACACTGTAGAGTTGCGCAAGCAAAAGTAAGTTAACCCTTTAGAATTACTTGGATGTCTACGTTGATTACTAGTAAAATATGATCTGATTGTTATACAAGTTACTGCCGGCGGCCCCATTGAAAGTAATGGAGTGCCGTCATCCCCTGCAGTGATTTTCGGGGAAGGGCTTTAAATATAAGCCCTTCCCTGAAGGGAAGCTGGCAAAGGGATTCCTCTCATTCAGACGTGACTACGATCCATGTTGCCGAGTGTATTTGCGCCCCAATCAGTCTGAATAAGCCCTAAGGGCTCCTTCACATATGCGTATTTACGTGCAATAAGCAGGGAACAAAACCCAGTTTACACGTGAGTTTTGCAAGTGCGCACAGACATAGAATATGCTCTATCTTTCTGTGCATTTGCCCACCAAAGGTCCGTGTAGATGTCTATGGGGGTGCGCAAGTGCATGCACAATGCGTATCAGGATGAACATTATGTTGCGCAATTCCATGAAGAAAAGAATACATCTGAAATTCATTAGGCTAAATAGCCATTTAAATTGGCACAAGTTCGGCTGCTGTGTGCAAATGAACATGCTCTGTGGTGCAAAAAGTAAATTAACCCTTTCAAATCCACTGTCTGACGTCTGAAGACATTCTGATTGAAGGCTGTACAGCTCCAATGTCGGAAGACGTCCGGCAGGGTATTCTTACTGTATATTACTGGCCGCTCTGTTTTTCCATACCGCAGTACTGGCTCTAGCCAGCAGATGGCGCTATTGTATAATGGCAGAAAATGAAAGCCCCCTAGGAAACCTTGAATCCAAAATTGGATTGCAAAGGGTCAAAATGTGCCGATATGCATGTAAAAAAGACTTGTTTGCAGGAAAAAAATCCATTGCGCAAAGTCACACGTAAGAACACATTAGTCTGTGTGAAGTCACTCTTAGGGTCCATTAACACAGCCATATTTTTGGGCTGTGTGTTGTCTGTGCATTCTACCAGGAGCACCCTGCCCCATAATATTCTATGAGGCCAGTCAGACAAATGATTTTTCATGTGGACTGCTGGTCTGTGTGTCCTATTCTTGTCCGATTTCATGAGCAAGGATAGGACAGGCAATGTGAAGGGTCTGTGGACAGTGGACAGCACATTGTCGGGTATCCACGTGTCATTCAATGTAAGTTGCACCTGAGTTTTGGACAACATGCATACGGGCATTTAAATATGACTTTGGAGTAGGTCCACATGGGGTGGATTTGTTCTGGACTTTCCGTGCAGAGTTTCTGCATGTAAAACCTGCAGCATTTACAGTAGTAGCAATGTGAATGAGAGTTTGAAAATCTTGTCCTTACAATGCAGAGAAAATCTGCCGAAAATCAGTGCGGAAATAGACATGCAGTGTGGAATTTAAATCTGCAGTATATCTTTTACCTGCAGCGGATCTGTGGTGCAGATTCCACCTCTTCAAATAAGGGAGTAAATTCTGCACCAAAATCCATGTTGAAGTCTATGTCTAAATTGTGGATTTTGTAGCAGATTTAGTGTTGTGCATCTGCTGCGGAATGTACACTGTGGACAGGCCGCAGCAAATACCGCCTCGCCTTATGGTGATCATATTGATGCTTTCATGGTGATCACTATTGTGTCGTAGTTCACTGGGGAGATGCAAGGGATCGGACTGGTGTGAGTCTGTGCAAAGGGACACTCTGCTGTGCTGATGTAGGACCTTAGATGTATGTGACCGCTACACAGGCGCTGCTGGGATGTAAATATAAGCATTGTAGACATTTAGCATTTAAGCCGGCTGTCCACGGGCGATGCGGTATCCCGCGGAGAAGCTCCGCTGTGGGAGCCGCCGCCCGGGAGCAGGAGCCGCCGCTGAATCTCCGCCGGTCGGCCCTATCTAACAGATAGGCTGACCTCGGTGAATCGGGGCAATTCACAGCATGCTGTGAATTGCCCGCCGCGAGCGGAGAATCGCAATGATTCTCCTCTCGTGGACAGGTGTCGGCGCTTTCCCTAAGGGGGCCTTAAAGTATGTAAATTCCATATATTCTGATACAAAAATACTACTATTTTACAGTATCTGGAATCAATTCAAGAATGTATGTTGGAATTGTTTTCACATATTATACTATAAGTGCAGTCCTATTACAAAATACTCAGCCCTGCTACTATTGTGTATAGAAATTACATAAGCTTGCCAAGGTTGTAATACAGTCATCCCTGTCAAATATATCTTCTCTCCCATTTCCTTTTCCCTTGTGATAAAATGGGATCAAAATGATGAATGAAAGTACACTCATTTACAGAAAAAAGCACCTAGAAGGAGTTGTTGGAATGGAATGAAACTTTCTATGTGTGACTGTAACATTGATATAAGCGATTACAATATCAGAGCAAAAGGACATATTGTGAAAAACTGAACTCTTGAAGGGAGGCTCTAGTACCATGTTGGGCTGCCTCTAGCTTGGATACAAGATGTGATATGGTGGGCATAGAGGCTCTAGTACCCTGCTGGGCCGCCTCTAGCTTAGATACAGCATATGATACAGGCTGGCATGGAGGCTCTAGTACCCTGTTGTACCACCTCTAGCTTGGATACAAGATGAGATATGGTGGACATAGAGGCTCTAGTACCCTGTTGGGCCGCCTCTAGCTTAGATACAAGATGGTGATACAGGCGGGCAGGGAAGCTCTAATACCCTGTGGTACCGCCTCTAGCTTGGATACAAAATGAGATATGGCAGGCATGGAGGCTCTAGTACCCTGTTGGTCTGCCTCTAGCTTGGATACAAGATGTGATACGGGCAGGCATGGAGGCTCTAGTACCCTGTTGTACCGCTTCTAGCTTGGATACAAGATGAGATATGGCATGCATGGAGGCTTTAGTACCCTGCTGGGCCGCCTCTAGCTTAGATACAAGATGTGATGCAGGTGGGCATAAAGGCATACAGGTCTCATATGATATCCTGCAGCATATTGGTCCACATTTGCTGTAACTGAGCTTCTAGATCATGCAAACTCGTAGGCTGTCAAAGTTGGCATCCCAGATGGTTTCATACAGGTTCAATTGAGGATAAATCTGGCTACTGGGCAGCCACGGAAGTGTAGTAGGCATTCCTGTGACACTCTTACTGTGTGCGGCCGAATATTATCCTGCTGGAAAATGCCTCTTGGAAGTCTTGCCATAAATGGCAACACATCTGGCTGTAGGATGTCCTGAACATATCGGTGAGCTGTCATTGTTCCTTGTACCACTATTAGGGGTTACCGAATGACATATGCCTTGGCCCCAAGTGTTCTGCTCCACAGCAGTGGCAGGATTGAGGTGCTCACTCCGGGTTTTCTAGACATGAACACAGCCGTTGTCAGTGCCCAAACGAAATCTGGTTTTGTCGCTGAAGACAATCCAGTTTCACTCTGCAGCAATCCAGTTTCGATGTTCACCACACTACTATAGATAGATATGACAGTGGGTGGGGCTCAAAGACAGTACATGTAATGGGCACCATGAGACCGAATGTCCTTCAACCAAGCACCTGGAAATGGTTCCAACAGACAAAGGCACCTTTAATGACCAACCAGCTTCTTGGATTCCAATAATGCCCTCCTCTCAAACTCTGTTAACGGAGCAAAATGTCCCCAATTGCACCGTAGAGGCATCTAGTAGTGAACAAGCTCTGCATAAGCGGAAAACGAGGTCCACTACACACAAGTAGCCTCTGAGAGCCTTTTTATAGGCCAAGGGTGGAACCACTTTTAGGGCCTCAGGTGGCAAGACCCTTCATCTAATCACACCCCAACTCTAATCATTTGCATATCTGCCTGAGATGTAACTGCAAGCCAAATTTTGCAGTAAAATAACAACTCCCTATAGGAGTAGATTTTTTGTTTTACAAAGAGTGTAAATTCTATGGCTGAAGGTTTTACAGGATGTTACATGTAATATGCACAAACTGGCCTATTATACTATAACCTGGTATTGTCTGCTGTCTCACTATAATTAGAGATAAGAGAACTTCCTGAAGTTTGTTTTATATAACTCTACAATCTTCTGGGTCATGGGATATATTTCCCATGAGTCATCCACTGAAATTCTAAGTTTTTCATCTCAAATGTGTTTCAACATTCATTCTTAAAGAGGTCGTCTCAGGACAGAGATTGATGGCATATTACTAGGATCTGATTAATAACGGATTAAACAGTCCCAGAAGTGCTAGGAAACTACCATACCATTTTGTCTTCTGTTGGCTCTGCACAATCTTCTTTGGAGAAAGGCATGCTGTCTATCAGATTCATCCTGAAAAATGTAACTTAGTAAATATACAAAAAGCCAAAAAGTGACCATGTAGGATCCTTAAAAATGAAAAAAAGGGAATTCAATGAATGGCTGAGTGCAGGCTCTGATTGGCTGAGCACTGTGACCAATCACAGGCAGCACTCAGCTGTCATTTAAGGAATCATCGCTGCAGGGGTTGCCTTTATCTCATTGCTGTCAAAAGGGCGGCAGCAGCATGGGCCCATTGAAAGCAATGGCATACCATCGCGGTCTTCTGCCACAGCTGTGACAGCTGTGGTAGGGGATTCTTTCATCCCCGCGGGGAGTCCCATCATCACTGAACACTTGACACTGCTGTCACAGTGTTCAGTGATGAGGGGACTCCCTGTGGGGATTAACGGACATCACACAATGTCTTTACGCGCAGGACAGACCTTACCGGCGCACATTATAGGCATGCATGTCCTATCTTTTGCAAGTGCGAGTATTTTGCGCCTCTAAAAAATGGATATGTGAACACTGCATAGGAAACCAATGGTTCTAATAGGCACACAAAAAAAAATGCTTGTCTGACTGCGGCCTTAAAGAGAAAAGGGAAAAATAATATTGTAATAGTTTTTTCAGGATTTGTTTTTTATGAAATTCACTGTGTGGTATACATTACATTATCTTAGTTCTGTAGGTCCCTACAATTATGTTCTGTGCCATGTTTTTTTAGTTTTTGTAATTTCTTACTCCCTTTGCCTTGTAAAAACACTTCAACATATTTTTGTGTTACTGTATTCCAAGTAGTAGAACTTTTTAATATTTTTGATGATGGAGATTTATGTGGGCTTACTTTTTGTTTGATAAGTATTTTTTATTGTTATCATTTTGAAGAACATAGAATTTATCGATGATCATAAACATAGATCAATCCCAAGAGAGGAATAAGAAGGGAATACCGTAAGGTTACATTCACACGAGTGGAACTCCATTCTTTTGAATGGAGTCATACACATGAGCGATTTTTTCCCCCTCACCTCTGCAAAGTAAAAATCATTGCATGTCCTATATTTTCGCATCCCTTGGAACGCATTGCTCATATTTTAAAAGAAATGCATCTTGTTATTTGTATAGCGCCAATTAATTCCGTAGCGTTTCGTTCTATAAAACTAAAAATGTTTAGTACCATGTTAGCCAGTAGAGCAAAGTGTGATTGTTCTCAGTAAGAGAAACCACGTAATCTTGTTGATATGATACCTTTTACCTTGTAGATATGATACCTTTTAATGGCTAACAAAAATACATGATGCTATAGTGAGCTTTCCAACCTACGCAGGGTTCTTCCTCAGGCTTAATGGAACAGATCTAAAGACGCATTTATATAAATACATATACACATGATCACGTGAAAGGGCACAAACATGGTGTGATTAATTTGCACTCAAAACAAATTCCAGAACAGGATGAGAAGGCACAGACATGATGTGATTAATAGCACTTAGATAAACCCCAAACACAGATGGACTGACCGCCTGCCAGGCACACCTTGTGACTGTCGAGGGTTAGTCTGCACAAACAGACTGGTCAGTGATGTTGTCCGGTTCCAAATTGACCTACGTAGGAGCGCTCCCTTGAGAGTCAAAGCATTGACCATTACACACGGTATATGGTTGAAACAATGAACTCTATTTTATTGTCTGTATCTCTTGGCTTTTATAGAAGATCGTCCTCGCAGGGACGCGACTTGTGGTAAAACAGGGAATAACCTCGTGATTTCACATACATCTGACAAAAACGTATGACTTAATCATTCAACAAAAACTTGTGATATATGACATTTAAGAAATAGCTGATTTCACATGACTTTTAGACAAGCACATTATTTTTAGAGAGAGAGAGAGCTAGCAACCTCTTTGCGGTTAGGCCATGTCTTGCTAAATTCCGAGACATCTGCTCTTGGAACTTCCTGATTCCAATAGGTCAGTCTGCAGAGCTTGTTTCTCAATAGTCATGAGTTCTGTACACATACAAAATATTTGCAATATATTCATTTTGCTAAAATGGATTTGTTAAGCAACATATATATTCATTTTGATAAGCAACATATATATTCATTTTGATAAACAACATATATTAACTCCTTCAGCCCCTCTTGGCCCCTATCATTCCCCCATTTTGGACATCAGGAAGACACACGCAGGGTCCAGTTCTATTTTGAAAAGTCATAGTCGAGGTAGGTCCTATTGGTCGACTAGTTCCTATAAGGCGTCTCTAGTATGATGTTACAATACTAGTAGCGTGCACAGGTACGCACGGCAGGGGATTCCCTAATCTTCACCCACACCAATGTCCCTCCTGAAGATAGTCCTAATGGTGAACACGTCCAGGTCGCCTTACCCTGACCCTACACTACCTAGTGACAAGACTGGAAGGAACCGCCGTATGTTCTGCCTACCTCCAGCAGGGGTCGGCCTACACAGGGGCTGTAAAGGCTTTTGCCGTACATTTGCTCACACAAGAGATTATGACTTTGATTACTATATATATACACAACAGCATGACAATTATGGGGAATTTTGAGGCTGAGTTGATCCAGAGGAAGGTGAAAACCCTTTTAGGAAAAAGCCAATTATCCTTGTATAAAAGGGGAAAAATTCCTTCCTGACCCCAAATATGGCGATCGGAACAAGTCCCAAGATCACAGCCGACATCTGATTTTTTTTTTTTTTATGTATTATTGCTTTCATGAATCTAAACAAATTATTGTATTATTGCTTTCATGAATCTAAACAAATCTCTTACCATTTGTTTGTGTGAAATATAAAGTGTATGTTTGACCGCATCACAGTGGGGACAATATTCATATACATTAAGAAAGGTATTTTCCTGAATAACATTGCTCTCTTCCACATCACTATCGTTATGCACTATTGAATATATATCGCGAAGTGTCTTTATTGGAGTGGGGATAGACAGTAAGCAAGTCCGTAAAATATCTTCCCCACTCCGAAGGTTGGGCATGCACATGTGGGAAATATTCAGTACGTCTTTTGCAAAGTATTCCCACATGTTGGGGTGTCCTTCCCCCCAAACAGTCCATCTTCTTCTTACATCGACAGTTGATGAGGAATTGTCCCGAAAAGAGAGTAGTCCAAGAAAACAAAGGGTAAATAATACACCTATCCAGACTATCAATGCTGGTGTCCAGGTTGCCATCCCCCTCCCCCACCCTGGGTTGGGCTTACTCTCCACCCCCCTCGTGGTGCTGAGGCGTTGGAACTTTCTTGCAGTGTGAGGCATGGATCCAAGTGGGTTTGCCTTCTAGCTTGACCGAGGTGGGAGTGGTTAACAGCACTTGGTATGGTCCGTCAAAGCGAGGTTCCAAAGTCTTTCTGACGTGTCTCTTTACCACCACCCAATCTCCGGGATTCAGAGAGTGGGATCCTTCCAAACTATCAGGGTCTGAAATAGAAGAGAAAACTAGGTCGTGTGTTATTTTTAGCTTTTGGCATAAGTCCTGCACAAAGGAAGTAACTTTATCATGACCCAGGGATAGAGCTTGTGGGTGATACAGTCCTAACCTGGGCACGGAGCCAAAGAGAATCTCATAAGGAGACAGTCCTGTTTTCCTATTTGGCGTGGTCCGTACTGAGTAGAGGGCCAGAGGTAGGCACTCGGGCCAAGGTTTTCCTGTTTCAACCATGGCTTTCTGTATCTTAAGTTTGAGGGTGCCATTGAGTCTTTCTACTTTTCCGGAGCTCTGCGGATGATAGGGGGTGTGAAAGGCCTGCTCTACTCCTAAGGCGGACATGACTTCCTTCATTACCTCACCAGTGAAGTGAGTACCACGGTCGCTCTCAATGGTCTCTGGTACCCCAAATCTGCACACTAACTCTGACACAAGTTTTTTTTGCAGTGGCCTGGGCAGTGACCTTCGTGACCGCGTAGGCCTCAGCCCACCCAGAAAAGAGGTCAATGCATACCAGGACATACTCATACCTTCCTGATCTGGGCAGCTGGATGTAATCTATCTGTAGTCTCTGGAAGGGGTACAAAGGTCGCGGAGTGCACTTCCGAGGGGTCTTTACTACTTGACCGGGGTTGTGTAGTGCACAGATTTCACAAGCCTTGACGTATGCCTTTGCCATCCTGTCAAATCCCGGAGCGTACCACATTTTCTCCACCAGGGCTACCATGGCATTACGAGAAGCGTGCACCTTTCCATGAGCCAAAAGGGCCATACTAGGATAGGCAGCCGCAGGTAAACACATACGGGAACCCATCATCCAACCTTCATTTCCTTTTACTGCCCCTGCACTTGCCCAGCGCTCCTGCTCTTGCCCTGAGGGGAGTAGGTCCACCTCCTTCTGTGGTGGGACAGAGGGAGTCTGGTCCTTGGCAGGGGGATCAGGATCCTCCTCCGCTGGGCAGGACCTGGTCTGAACTCTGCACACGGGTGCCCTCCAGTCCAGCAGGGCTGCAGCCTTAGCTGCTCCGTCTGCCTTCTCGTTGCCTCTGCTTTCCAAGGAGTCCCCTTGGGTGTGTGCCTTTACCTTTATTATGGCTACCTGCTTCGGGAGCATGATAGCTGACATTAAACTACTTACTGCCTCACCATTCTTTATCGGTCTGCCTTGAGCTGTTAGGAAGCTCCGCGCGCGCCAAATCGGCCCATAGTCATGCGCAACGCCAAACGCGTACCTGGAGTCCGTGTAGATATTAGCAGTGACTCCCCGGGCTAACTTGCAGGCCTCGGTCAGAGCGCACAGCTCCGCTTCCTGTGCTGACATATGTGGGGGCAAGGCGCGGCCTATCAGTACTTCATTCATTGATACTACAGCAAACCCTGTCACAAATCTGCCCATCTCATTCTGGTATCGTGATCCATCCACAAACATTTCAAGGTGGGGGTTCAGGAGAGGCTTATCTGTGACATGAGCAAATCCAGCTGTCTCCTGCTCCATCAGAGCAGCACAGTCATGCTGGTGCTCGGTGTCAAAAGCTTCCTCTTTGCCTAGGGAATTGACAAAAAGTTGATCCCCTGTGCTTACTCCCCCTTTTGAATCAGTGTCACCTAATGGCAGTAAGGTGGCCGGATTCAAAGTTGTGCAACGTTGAAATGAGACATTGGAAGAAGAGTGTACTGCAAGTTCCATTTTGACCTGTCTAGCAAGAGACAGATGTCTACGGCTCACCTGTGTCAGAATTCCATGTACGTCATGGGGCGTGAGGACCACAAGAGGGTAGTCTAGGACCACCTCAGACGCTTTCTCAAGTAGTGCTTGTACAGCCAGAACTGCTCTTACACAGGAGGGTGAACCCCTGGCTACTGCGTCAAGATGTGCACTGTAGTATGCTACAGGGCGCTTTTTGTCACCATGCTCTTGTGTGAGGACGGCAGTAGCATGTCCCGCCATCTCAGTCACGAACATCTGGAAGGGTTTATCATAGTCTGGCAGACCCAGTGCTGGAGCGCTGGTGATCTGTATTTTCAGCTGATGGAAAGCTGACTCGGCTTCCGGAGACAAAGCAAATGGCTTAGAACTCAGGCAGTCGTACAGAGGCTGCATGGTCATGGAGGCAGAGCGAATCCACGGCCGACAATATGAAACTAACCCCAGAAATGTCCGCAACTGAGCATGGGAGGCGGGGAGTGGCATGTCCTCCACCACCTTGGTACGTTCTGGCGTGAGGTGTTTTGTACCAGGACCTAGGCAGTGACCAAGAAACACAACATGAGATTTGCAAAACTGTAATTTGTCTTTACTGGCTTTACACCCGCTGTCTGCAAGAAAACAAAGGAGGCTGAGTGAGGCCGCAACGCAGGTAGGTCTGTCCGGTGCACAGAGTAGGAGATCATCAACATACTGAAGCAGGGCCACACCTGGTGGGACCATCCATGCATCAAGTACAAGCCTCATACATCGGGTGAATTGATTTGGGCTGTTTTGTGCCCCTTGTGGTAGGACAGTCCAGCAGTACTGTTTTCCTCGGAACGTGAAGGCAAACAGGTACTGGCAATCGGGGTGGAGCGGGACGGACATGAATGCATTGGCAAGATCGACCAGAGTGTACCAACAGGTTCCGGAAGGTATGGTGGACAACAGAGTGTAGGGATTGGGGACCAGAGGTGTTTCTAGGATGGTCACCTTATTGATTTCTCTTAGATCGTGAACCATCCGGTAGGTATCAGGTTCGCCTTTCTTCCCTTTCTTTTTAACTGGGAAGAGTGGCGTGTTAGCGGGTGAGACGCAAGGTTTTAAAGCATTCAAGGCACATAACTCTGTAATAGTGGAGGCTATTGCGTCTTCCTGTGCCATGGCTAGGGGATACTGGCGAATCATGGGGGCTTTTTCCCCATCTTTGAGATATACCATGACTGGGGGTACGTGGAGATGGCCCAAGTCTGTCTTCCCTTTTGCCCATAGGGTCTCTGGCACTGCTGAGAGAACCTGTGTATCTTCTGGGGTCAACACATATACAGTACAAGTAGGAGGCGGAGTGACCAAGTCTGCTGCCATGAGACAGAATACCTGGTGGTCGGCCGCAGAGGTACTGACATGAGCCTCACCGGAAGGATGGAGCTGAATACAGCACCCCAGGGGTCCCATCACATCGGTTCCCATGATGCAATCCCCAGCGGGTGACACCAGGAAGCGAGTGAGGACTCGTGACCCTTGAAAGGAGACTTCTATGGGCTCGGTCTCACGCATGGGTGTTGGTTCACCGGACACTCCAACGGCTATGGCTATGGAGTCTGAGAGGGGAATACTAAGGTCATTGACTTGTGAGGTACTGACACATGATTTAGTGGCCCCCGTGTCAATTAAAAAGGGCACCTCCTTCCCCTGGATTTTTAGAGGCTGAAAAATTTGTGGCCCACGTGCGTCAGTAACTATAAGGGACACGGGGGAAGGAGTGCCAGACCTTCATTGGTAATTGGTATACCCGTTGTTTCCCTGTGGGCGGGATGATGTGGTATTGGCCGTACTTCCCTGTTGCCCCCTTTCGTCTGACATGTTCTGTCTAGGGCGTTTAGGGGCTCTACAATTACGGGCCAAGTGTCCAGTCTTCCCGCAGTTATAACACTTACGGGTCTCCCGCCTGGGGTCGTTAAGTCGGACTGTGTCCCCCTCCATGGTGTAATGTTTAACCATAACACCCTTTGCGTGGTCTTCTGTGTCCATGACAAATCCTACAGCTTTCTTATATAGATCACGCGGTTTGGCCTGTCGCCAATCGGGGGTACATGCTTTAACGCGGTCGGACAGGCGCTTATCTATTCCTTGCATAAAGGCTTCACAAAAAGCAGCATTACGTATTGCTTTTGGACAATCATATAAACCCAGATCTCTGCCTACTTCCTCTAAACGGCCAAAGTAACATTCAATAGACTCGCCCTTGTTCTGTCTACACTGGGTTAGGGCTGTACGTCTCTCTTGGGCTTTATCCTTAAACCAGGCTTTAACCTTGTCCACATATTGAGTACCACTAAGTAATGTCTGGGGGTCATCTGGGCGAT
Organism: Eleutherodactylus coqui; assembly: GCF_035609145.1. Classification (NCBI taxonomy): domain Eukaryota; kingdom Metazoa; phylum Chordata; class Amphibia; order Anura; family Eleutherodactylidae; genus Eleutherodactylus; species Eleutherodactylus coqui. The sequence goes on along the minus strand of NC_089837.1, from coordinate 137,027,875 downwards.
CTTCAAGACCACAAAATTGAGCAATACTATTGTAAAGGCCCAGAGGACATTTTACATTCATAAGACATTCCATATCTGTCCAAGTGGCAGAGTAGTTTTTCTGTATGACTTCCAACTTTCTATGGAAAGCTGCTGGCTCTGTCTGGGGATCGGGCAGTTGCTGACACAGTGCCATCTGGTCTGTGGCGCTCCAGGGTCGCCATGTAGTGACTGTAGACCCGGGAGTTGGTCTATGTGCGTCCGTGGGTCTGTCATTAGAAGACGATGGTCTGTCGGTGTCCTCTTGTCTGACCGTGCCCAATGGTGGACTCGGTCTGTTTGGTTCTCTATAATGGGTAGTGGAGGTTGTAACGGGGAATAAGGGAACCGGTTGTCTACACTGGTCCCTGGGACGTGGAGTCCCACATACTGTACAGAGTTCTCTAAAACAGGCATTCTGTTGACCACAACGTGGACAATCCCAAGCCGGACCTCTATTTACTTCAGGGCCCGGGGATCCTGATTGAGGGCTGTAGGGAGGTGTATCCATCTGGGCAGTAGCCTGTGGATACGTAGGAGGCAGGGGTGGCAAATTGGGATACAGAGAATTAAAGGGATTATTTGGAGACATTGGTGGAACGACCGGGACGACAGGAGAGACTAATGGAACCGTAGGGGTTTCCATGGGAACGTCTATTGGTGGCCGGGCCATAGGACAATAAACTAAAATGCCCTCGCCTCGGGATTCGGAGTCCCAGTGTTCGTCTTCTGCTGTTTTAGAGCAGTCCAGGATGGCCTTCATGCCTTTTTCCAAACCCTTATTTCTTATTTCCTTTCTATGCTTATCCTCATATTGTGACCAAAATTCATAATTGAATGTTCCCGCCTTCTTGAGGCCTATACGTTTGTAAACTTTATAGGCTTGTCTGCAAATGTCCTCCCCTTCTCTATCTTTAATTATTTCAATAGGAGTCTGATATATCTTAGATTGTTCAGAACCCATCTTGACCACTTCCAACTATTCTTCACTAAGTATACAGGACGTATATTTCACACAGTAAACTAAGATAATCACTGAGATTATCTGGGAACACACAGTTCCCTGTCCCGGAATAGATTTACAGAACTAAAACGTGGTCAACTTCAAACACTAGGATTCAGGGGAGACCAGACTTCGCCTCTTAGGGAACTTTTAGTAATATTATAACAGATCCAGAGTAACAATATGACTGCCAGAAATGAGACTATAACAATGACAATTATTTCAATCTCCAATACAGACAACGTGACGCTTTAAGTCCCAATGAGTGAGTTCTTCCGTCTAGGACAGTTAAATGAACTTATTCACTCTAAAATATGGACGGGGCAGAAAATATAGGAAACAGGCAACAACTAACCTCTAGTCCGTTAGAGACACACAGATCTAAAGAATCCAGACTGTATAATAGTAAGATAAGCTCTTACCTCTACACCGGTGTTTTCAGTCTGGGGTCTCAGGATCCAGTATCCACGTCAACGGGCCAGGAGTTTGTTTCAGTCTACTGGTTGCGATGTCCCGTAAAGATAAGCCCCGCCCCCTTAGTTGGGCGCCAAAAACTGTCGAGGGTTAGTCTGCACAAACAGACTGGTCAGTGATGTTGTCCGGTTCCAAATTGACCTACGTAGGAGCGCTCCCTTGAGAGTCAAAGCATTGACCATTACACACGGTATATGGTTGAAACAATGAACTCTATTTTATTGTCTGTATCTCTTGGCTTTTATAGAAGATCGTCCTCGCAGGGACGCGACTTGTGGTAAAACAGGGAATAACCTCGTGATTTCACATACATCTGACAAAAACGTATGACTTAATCATTCAACAAAAACTTGTGATATATGACATTTAAGAAATAGCTGATTTCACATGACTTTTAGACAAGCGCATTATTTTTAAAGAGAGAGAGAGAGCTAGCAACCTCTTTGCGGTTAGGCCATGTCTTGCTAAATTCCGAGACATCTGCTCTTAGAACTTCCTGATTCCAATAGGTCAGTCTGCAGAGCTTGTTTCTCAATAGTCATGAGTTCTGTACACATACAAAATATTTGCAATATATTCATTTTGCTAAAATGGATTTGTTAAGCAACATATATATTCATTTTGATAAGCAACATATATATTCATTTTGATAAACAACATATATTAACTCCTTCAGCCCCTCTTGGCCCCTATCAAGACCAATGGGGTTGCCTCTGAATCAGTGTTACTACTCACAAGATTCATCCTCACACAGAATTATTTCTGCTTTGGCAAAGAGATATTTCCTGCAACTCACTGGGACTGCCATGGGCAGTAAAATGGCACCGCAATATGCCAACCTTTTCATGGCAAAACTGGAGAGCAACTTTCTGGACTCCTGCTCCAGCAAAAAAATTGATGGCATCATTACTTGGTTTCTCTTACTGAGAATAATGAAACCATATTTTTAATAAGACAGTCACACACATCGCATGAAGTGCGATGTGCACCAGAGTGAGATGTGATGTTCCCTATTCAATCCATGGGAAACACTTGCTCATCCTCCGACACACGTGAAGTTAGCGCAAGAGGATCGCAATTTGACTGAAGTGATGTGAGGCATCTTTGCATGAAAAACGCCTTGTATCCGCAGGTAAAACACATGTTGACAAGCACGATATCAGAGCGGATTTCTTGGCCCAATATGGCACTTCCCTGTGTGAATGTAACCTCAGGGCAATTTTCTATGTTTCTATTTTTCTATGACTTTTATTCCTTTTTTTTAAGAATACGGGAAGAACACAACCAGCAATTTTGCCATTTTCTTTTTGGTGGGGAATAAATGATGGAGGAATAAATAAAATGATGAGGTGGAATAATTTAACAAGTATTGCTATGGTAGTGATGATACCAATTAGTATGTATATTTGCTATTTATTTTTCATTTTTTCCATAATAAACCATTTTGTAAGGGGAAAAACTTTTTTTTCCTGCCTTTACTTCGGATTATTTATTTCAGTACACTTTATTGATCTCTATTATTCATTTTAATCCCACCATGGGACTGGACTTTTCAATTCCTAATAAACATATAAAGTGATGTAACTCTGCCAAATGTTTTCACAAGTTTTTTATAGAGTAGGCAAACACCCCCAAGACCTCTGAATTTCTGGTTCCAAAAAAAGAATTTTGGCCAAGGTTATTTTCAAATTAATAAATGTTTTGTTCACTTCTTTTGCTCAGAGTTATGAATCAAGTCTATTGGACCTAGAAGAATTCCCATTCATAATTAAAATCTTAGTTCATCTTTGATGCTCACATTGTGTCATAACATGCAATCAGCAAATGTCAGTATTTCTCTAATAAAACGAAATCAATATATAATTACTGGTAATATAGTTTGTATTTTCTCACCATTTTTCAAAATCGGTGTTTGTGGTGAATGGATTTGTTCTTGTCTACACCCAGAGATTCACAACCGGTACATGCCTAGTCCTACTCACCACTGATTGGTGAATACAATTGTATCCAGTCTAGGAATTTTTTTCATGAACTAAATGAATTATTAGCAGAAATCTCTATCTTGTCCTGAATGTTTGCTGCAAAGTATCAGTATATGACTACACTGGCATAGTATCTATCTCTACTGAGCAGCACTCGGTCTCCAGGAGTTCCAGCCTCTGGAGGTATACGTAAATGTGTCATATTGTCAGAAAAATAAGTTACTCAATAATAGCAGCCCCCTACTCACAAGACTAAAGTTGTCAAAAACTTCTGATTTCGGTGGGACCTGACGACTTTCATATGTGTATGGCGCCTCCTAAGGTTCCCTTACAGGGAAAATGGGGGAAAAGTTGTTAGGGGGGGGAAGAATGATCAATTGAATTTCAAAGTTCTACCCTTTTGTCTCCCCTGGAACTAAAGGCCATCAGAGCTGTTTTACTACAGCTTTCTCTGTTATCACCATGTAAAATATATGAATGAGAGTTCAAGTATATCTCAGATAGGAGAATTAGCTTGTTTGGTCAACAGCTACTGAATTTAAGCTATTTGGGCACTCAGTATGCAGTGAGATGTATGCAATGAATGCAGTGCTTTCAGAATTGCTCAAAACGAGGATTAACTGTTACCAAGAACCTGCCCAGCTTTACCCATGCCCTTTACTTCTTATACATTTGTACATAAATGTTGTACAAATGTGGGACCTGAAAACAATAGGCTCTTATATACATAATATCAACACTGTAGGGTGCTTGGACATAGCATATCTGCAGGCTTAGACTTGGTACAGTGTCACACATATAATGCATATCCGTCACTTGAACACTCAATGGGTTGATGTGCAACTTCTTGACACATTTTTTTTCTCATCCGTTTTCTATAAAGAAACCTCTGTGTGCCTCCATATAAAATCAGACACACACAGAAGGCACAGTATGGCCTCTATAACTGCTGTATTACAAATCTATGTAACACAGGGCCGTAATACTGCCATGTAGACATACACTTAGTGTTGAAATAAAGTTATTATTATTTCTACAATTCTAAAAAGCTTGTTGCTGTCAAACACATATTTTATTTACTTCTTTGTTTGCCTACATTCCAAAAACATGAAATGATAATAGTTAAAAAAGAGAGATATCCATAAAGTTCCCATGCTGCCTATTACCTTCACCAATCACTGTGCATTCAGCCTGGCAGTAGTAACTATGTTGCATGAAATATTTAAGTGGCATAGTTTTATTACATACAGATAATCTCTATGTTTATTATTGGAGTGTTTAATGAGCAGTCGTTAAAGTGGATTCCAAAAGGTTCCTGCTATAACCAGTGGACTGTCAGCTGAGATCACAGACTGTTTCTTTGTAGCAAGAATTTATAATAGTAACTTCGTTTCAGTTTACATTTAATTTAAACAGTTTGCAGAGTGATTATTTTTCTTCAGCATTGTAAAAGATTCATTCTCTTTATTTATGCTGATGAAAAGCTGAGCCTTACTCCTGACAGTTAGCGTAAATACGATACATCAAGCACTACAAGGAGCTCGGAGAAGAAGCTTATAAAACCTGTCTCACTTAGCAACATATGCATCGTACCCGATCAGCGAAAGCTGTAAAAACACGGAGCATGCAGATAAGCAGCGGCTCTGGATGTGATCCATGATGTCAGAGACATTCGGTAGATATTCCTATTCTACCTGAAGCGTGGCAAAAAAAGTAAGCAGAGTGATTGCTGAAAATGTGTATAATATACAACGTTTCTGTTGGTAGTTAGAAGACCAGTGATATCACTAAATCATGAATTCGTAGACAGCCTCTCTGGCTATATGTAATTTAATTCTTCCAATTAAGCATATTTGAAATGTTCTACTCCAAAAAACTCATTATAAACTGTTGACAAAATTGTACTAGCATGAATTCTATAATCATCTGGACAATTCTTTTTCTAAATGTTGACCTGCTGGCTGCTAACAATCAGACGATCATTGCAGGTCCGGCAGTCAAACTCCCTAAGGGCTGCTACCATACCTGCAATACATTATTGCAATCAGTCTGCTAGACTGGGATCCACACTTTGCAACAAAGGTGTACTGTAATTATAGGGGAAGGCCTTGCACCCAAGCACTAGAGCTAGAGGGGGGAGGAATGGGGGGGGGGGGGGATTGGTTCCTCTACGCCAAACAAGAAGGCTAGTGCTAAAAGTCATACATCTTAGGGCTTAAAGGGGTTGTCCCGCGAAACAAAGTTGGGGTATACACTTCTGTATGGCCATATTAATGCACTTTGTAATGTACATTGTGCATTAATTATGAGCCATACAGAAGTTATTCACTTACCTGTTCCGTTGCTAGCGTCCTCGTCTCCATGGTGCCGTCTAATTTTCAGCGTCTAATCGCCCGATTAGACGCGCTTGCGCAGTCCGGTCTTCTCCGTGTTGAATGGGGCTGCTCGTGCTGGAGAGCTGCTCCTCGTAGCTCCGCCCCGTCACGTGTGCCGATTCAAGCCAATCAGGAGGCTGGAATCGGCAATGGACTGCACAGAAGACCTGCGGTCCACTGAGGGTGAAGATCCCGACGGCCATCTTCGCAAGGTAAGTAAGAAGTCACCGGAGCGCGGGGATTCGGGTAAGTACTATCCGTTTTTTTTTTCAACACATGCTTCGGGTTTGTCTCGCGCCGAACGGGGGGGCTATTGAAAAAAAAAAAAACCCGTTTCGACGCGGGACAACCCCATTAAATAGGTGGACGCATGCGCTAATACACTCACTGCTATAGAGTGTATTAGAGCAGGAAATAGGATTTTTTTTACTTTTCAAACTATTACATGTATGTTTAAAAAAAAAAGCTGGAAGATAGGTCGTACCCTATCTTTCTTGCACATAGTTTTCCTGTTTGTGAGAAAGATAGGGCAGGACGTACCTGCAAGAAAGATAGGGCAAGTCCTATCTTTTCTCGTGTGTAATATTAATGTGCGAGAATCCCGATAGTGAAAATGAAACCATTCAAATCAATGGTTTCATTTTGTCCCATTTCGCGGCTGTGAAAATCAGGGACAAAAACATACCCATCTGTTTAAGCCCTTAGTTGGAGGCTGTGTTACAGTTTTTTAGTTAGCGCCTGTGAGATTTAAATTAAGCATCTGGAAAAGAGCCATTCTAGCTAATAGAAGACGATCCCACTTGTGAGATGTCTGTATACTGTTGGTGGAATCAAAGAGAAATAGCTCTGATAATTTAAAAGCATGTGAGTGGTATAAGGCTATCTGTTGCCGGTCTGTTAGCAAATGCAGGTTATATTAGCATCAAGTGCAGGCTAGGGAGAGGCATATAAGAAAGTGATAGGGAGTCAGTATCCTAGCATTCACCATATATAATTTGTAGTATGTTGCGCAGCAGAAATTGTCAAGCGTCTTAAATAAAAATGCCAAAGTAGGGAGCAATATTTTTAGGTTGTATTGCTACTGTATAGTTACAGTATGTTATATTTATATTTTAAGAATAGCTGAGAATCAATTTTAAAAATCCAGAGGTAGGGAATTTATATTTATTTATCCCTGATGCTTAAATGCCATATTTGCAAATATTTTGCTCTGCATTTCTTGACACATTTAACAGATGTACAACTGCAATTCCAAAAAAAGTTGGGAAATGTAAATAAATAAATAAATAAAAAAAAAATTAACTCATTTAGAAATTGATGGCAGCAGCACATCTCACAAAAGTTGGGGCTAGGCCATGTCTACCATTGTGTAGCATCCATTCTTCTTTATACAACAGTCTGTAAATGTCTGGGAATGAGGAGACCAATTGCTGGAATTTTAGGAGAGGAATGTTGTCCCATTCTTGTCTGATGTACGTTTTCAGATGCTTAACAGTTCTGGGTCGTCTTTGACAGATTTTTCATTTTATAATGTGCCAAATATTTTCTATTGGTGAAAGGTGTGGACTGCAGACAGCTGGTTCAGCCTCTGGACTCTTCTTCTGTGAAGTCGTGCTGTTTTGATGGATGCAGTATGTGGTTCAGCATTGCCTTGCTGTAATATGCAAGGCCTTTCCTGAAAGGGACGCTATCTGGATGGAAGAATATGTGGTTCTAAAACCTCTATATACTACTCAGCATTGATATTGCCTTTCAAGATGTGTAAACTGCTCATGCCATAGGCACTAATGCAAGGCTTTTGAATTGTGCGCTGATAACAAACTGGAGGGTCCCTCTCATCTTGAGTCCACAGGACTTGGCATCTGTGGTTTTCAAAAATAATTTCAAATTTTGATTCATCTGGCCACAAAAGAGTTTTCCATTTTGCCTCATTCCATTTTTAGGGCTCCGTCAGACGAGCATTTTTTAGCACTTATGTGTGTAAAAAATGCGCTCAACGATTTAGCAAAATACGCGTGATCATAGCTCCATGCCCATTGTCTTCAATGGGGCCAGCGCTGCTGCCAACGGCCCCATTGAAAACAATGGAATGCAGGCAACCCCCGCAGTGATTTTTGGGGAAGGACTTTAAATATAAGCCCTTTCCTGAAAATCATCCTTAGGTGTAGAAAAAAACCCCATAAAACATTACTCACCTAGCAGCGCTGTCTGGGCTCTGGTGCATCTTCTCTCTGCAATCCCAGCACTAATCTAAAGTACTTTCAATAGCCGGGTGTGCAGCTGAATTTAATGAATGGCTGAGTGTTGCCTCTGATTGGCTGAGCACTGTGACCACTTACAGGCAGCACTTAGCTGTCATTCATTGAATGCCTGAGCACTCAGCCAATTAGACCAGTACTTTCAAGAGGTGGGGATTGAAAGTACTCGCCTCTAGAAAGTTCTTTGGATCAGTGCCAGCGGTGCTGTGCTGCCCCCATTAAAAGCAATAGGAGTTCATTGCTTTCTTTTGCCACAGCTGTCATAACAGTGACAGCTGTTGCAGGGGGTTCCTTCATCCCCACAGGGAGTCCCCTTGTCACTGAACACTGTGACAGTGCTGTTAGAGTGTTCAGTGATGAGGGGACTCCCTGCTGGGATCTTTTACGTGCAGCCCGGACCTTCCCGGTGCACAGATGTCCTGTCTTTTGCATTTTTCTGCTATCAATTTCTTAATTAAGCTAACTCTTTTAAATGAAATGAAAAAAATTTCTCATTTTCAACTTCTCATTTGTGTTCTATTGGGAAAAAAATATGGCTATGGTTAAATGCCAATAGGCATTTTCTAGCAGGATAATATTCAGCCACAGACAGAAAAGCTGTCATGGGTATGCCTCCACAATGTTGCCACATTTCCGTGGCCTGTCCATTCGTCAGATTTATCGTTAATAGAACATGTATAAGACCATCAGGGATGACAACTTCAACAGCCTATAAGTTTGCACAATCTAAAGGCTTGGTTGCAGCAAATGTGGAGCGATATGCAGCATGATACCTGTATGCCTTCATGCCCACCCGTATCACATCTTGCATCCAAGCTAGAGGCCCAACAGGGTACTAGAGCCTCCCTTTAAGGGGTCAGTTTTCTACAATAAATTATCATTTTCTCTGCTATTGTAAGCACTTGCCTATATCAATATTACAATCTCTATATAAAGTTTCATTCGACTCTGACAACTCCTAGGTGCTTGATTTTTTTTTTTTACAACGAGTGCACCTATATAGTTAATATACATATATATATATATATATATATATATATATATATTCATACTAAATATAACTAAGTATATATATTTAGAGAGAGAGTTAACATCAGTGATGTAAAAAATAATAAAAAATAAAACTACTGATAACCTGTACTTAAAGTTGAACATGATGTTTGATGGATTGAGATTTTGCCTGTTTCCGCAGCTCAGCTCCATTCAGCCCTTTATTTTGATGATATACGGTGTAAAGGATCCAAGTGATTGTAGCCTATCCTATAACCTCTTTAGGCAGTGAACCGTCTGATACAATCTATGTGACAATTGCTAAGGTTGTGCTCCATCTGTATGTCATTGAGGCAGGACAAAATGTAAAACAGCAGTGATTGCTACCAGGCTTATGAAACCTGAACATTTATTTCATTGTGATTTATCCAAAATTGAATAGTCATTTCTTATTTTAAAGTATCTGATTATCAAACTGTATATTTAGGGCTCTAAGGGGACCATATTACCTGCAAATTCACCGGAAGGACAGCAATTTATAACAACCTAAAATCTCAAAAAATCAGCAATTATTATAGACAAACAGCTAACAGATGAAGTTCTCACCAAACCTTTGCTACATCTACTATAGGAAGACTTTAGTAAGGTGTTGTCCAACTGTACCAAACTGCAGGTATATGATCTGGCTATTCCCCCTAGCTAGATCCAATTCTCACCTTATGCAGTAGCCTAAAAGCTGCACCCTGACCTCCCCCAGTACAGCTCAACTCTACCCAGGCCCTTAAAAATAGTACACTTTCTTGGCAATTAGAAATTAAAAGATCAAAGGAGTAACTTGAAGCTCTGGGGCCCTAATGCAAAATTTGTAACATGGCTTCCAGAAACTGCATTTTATTTATAGTGTTGAGCAAACTGAAACAATATAACTAGAGATGAGCGAGCACCAAAATGCTCGGGTGCTCGTTATTCGGGACGAACTTTTTGCGATGCTCGAGGGTTCGTTTCGAGTAACGAACCCCATTGAAGTCAATGGGCGACCCCTCCCCCCCACAGCGCACACCAAAGTGTCCCTGCGCTAATGCCTCACCACCCTCATGTCTATTTAGAAGTGCGTCTGCCATGAGGAGGAACCGCAGGCACACACTGCAGAGGTTGGCACGGCTAGGCAGCGACCCTCTTTAAAAGTGGCGGGGCGATAGCCCACAATGCTGTACAGAAGCAATGAGAAATAGAATCCTGTGCCACCGCCATCAGGAGCTGCACACGTGGGCATAGCAATGGGGAACCTATGTGTCACACACTATTCATTCTGTCAAGGTGTCTCTGCATGCCCCAGTCAGACTGGTAATATGTACCTTAACAGTAACCGCGTTGGTGGTAATGTGGTGGTGACTGCGGACCTAGTAGCGCGGTTTTATTTTGTTGGTTTTCGGAATGTGGCCAGGATTAAGTGGGCCATGGCGGGGGGATGGTGGGGGGGCTCTCTTGTTGTGTCGGTAAAGGTGAAATTCTTGGACTGCCACCAGACGAACCAATGCAAAGGCATTTGCCAAGAATGTTTGTTTTCCCTGTTGGAGGAGGAGGGGGATGTTTTTGAGGCACTACGTGTCCTCTACACGTGTCCGTGGTTATATGCACCTTTACAGTAACCGCGTTGGTGGGAAATAGCCTCGCCACCATCATGTCTTTGGGAAGCCTCTGTTTCCACACCCCAGAGACATACCATTAGCAGCGGTATAGGCAGAGCCCAGAATTCGTAACATTTCAGCCGTAGCATTAGGACAGGCCCCACTAACATATCACTAGCAGCATTATAGCGAGAGCGCAGTCTTCGTTCCATGTCAGCAATAGTAGCACTCAAGACAGGCCCCACTAACATATCACTAGCAGCATTATAGCGGGAGCGCAGTCTTCGTTCCATGTCAGCAATAGTAGCACTCAAGACAGGCCCCAGTAACAATTCCGAAGCAGCATTATAGCGGGAGCGCAGTCTTCGTTCCCTGTCAGCAATAGTAGCACTCAAGACAGGCCCCAGTAACAATTCCGAAGCAGCAGTATAGTGGGAGCGCAGTCTTCGTTCCATTTCAGTAGCTGCAGTATAGCCAAGGCCCAAGTTACATTTATGTAGCTAAAGTGTAGGCCAACCCCACACACCTTTCTGTACCATGAGTGCAGGTGAAGAACATACAAATTGCTATGATTACACTGTAGGTGATGGCCCCAAAAAATTGGTGTACCAACAGTACTAATGTACCTCAGTAAAAATTGGCCATGCCCAACCAAGATGGCAAGTGAAACCCATTAATCGCTTTGGTTAATGTGGCTTAAGTGGTAACTAGGCCTGGAGGCAGCCCAGTTTAACGAAAAATTGGTTCAAGTTAAAGTTTCAACGCTTTTAAGAGCATTGAAACATATAAAAATTGTTTCGAAAAATTAGATGAGTGAGCCTTGTGGCCCTAAGAAAAATTGCCCGTTCAGCGTGATTACCTGAGGTTTCAGGAGGAGGAGCAGGAGGAGGAGGAATATTAGACACAGATTGATGAAGCAGAAATGTCCCCGTTTTGGATGGTGAGAGAGAACGTAGCTTCCATCCGCGGGTGCATAATACGTATTGCTTACGTATCGCTGCTGTCCGCTGGTGGAGAAGAGAAGTCTGGGGAAATCCAGGCTTTGTTCATCTTGATGAGTGTTAGCCTGTCGGCACTGTCGGTTGACAGGCGGGTACGCTTATCTGTGATGATTCCCCCAGCCACACTAAACACCCTCTCCGACAAGACGCTAGCCGCAGGACAAGCAAGCACCTCCAGGGCATACAGCGCTAGTTCAGGCCACGTGTCCAGCTTCGACACCCAGTAGTTGTAGGGGGCAGAGGCGTCACCGAGGATGGTCGTGCGATCGGCTACGTACTCCCTCACCATCCTTTTACAGTGCTCCCGCCGACTCAGCCTTGACTGGGGAGCGGTGACACAGTCTTGCTGGGGAGCCATAAAGCTGGCCAGGCCCTTAAAGACTGTTGCACTGTCTGGGCTGTACATGCTGCTCGATCTACGTACCTCCCCTGCTACCTGGCCCTCGGAACTGCGCCTTCTGCCACTAGCGCTGTCGGATGGGAATTTTACCATCAGCTTGTCCGCCAGGGTCCTGTGGTATAGCAACACTCTCGAACCCCTTTCCTCTTCGGGAATGAGACTGGGAAGGTTCTCCTTATAGCGTGGGTCGAGCAGTGTGTACACCCAGTAATCCGTAGTGGCCAGAATGCGCTGAATACGAGGGTCACGAGAAAGGCATCCTAACATGAAGTCAGCCATGTGTGCCAGGGTACCTGTACGCAACACATGGCTGTCTTCACTAGGAAGATCACTTTCAGGATCCTCCTCCTCCTCCTCCTCCTCAGGCCATACACGCTGAAATGATGACAGGCAAGCAGCATGGGTACCGTCAGCAGTGGGCCAAGCTGCCTCTTCCCCCTCCTCCTCATCCTCCTCATCCTCCTCCTCCTGAACGCGCTGAGATATAGACAGGAGGGTGCTCTGACTATCCAGCGACATACTGTCTTCCCCCGGCTCTGTTTCCGAGCGCAAAGCGGCTGCCTTTATGGTTTGCAGGGAACTTCTCAAGATGCATAGCAGAGGAATGGTGACGCTAATGATTGCAGCATCGCCGCTCACCACCTGGGTAGACTGATCAAAGTTTCGAAGGACCTGGCAGATGTCTGCCAACCAGGCCCACTCTTCTGAATAGAATTGAGGAGGCTGACTCCCACTGCGCCGCCCATGTTGGAGTTGGTATTCCACTATAGCTCTACGCTGCTCATAGAGCCTAGCCAACATGTGGAGCGTAGAGTTCCACCGTGTGGGCACGTCGCACAGCAGTCGGTGCACTGGCAGATTAAAGCGATGTTGCAGGGTGCGCAGGGTGGCAGCGTCCGTGTGGGACTTGCGGAAATGTGCGCAGAGCCGGCGCACCTTTACGAGCAGGTCTGACAAGCGTGGGTAGCTTTTCAGAAAGCGCTGAACCACCAAATTAAAGACGTGGGCCAGGCATGGCACGTGCGTGAGGCTGCCGAGCTGCAGAGCCGCCACCAGGTTACGGCCGTTGTCACACACGACTATGCCCGGTTGGAGGCTCAGCGGCGCAAGCCAACGGTCCGTCTGCTCTGTCAGACCCTGCAGCAATTCGTGGGCCGTGTGCCTCCTATCTCCTAAGCTGAGTAGTTTCAGCACGGCCTGCTGACGCTTGCCCACCGCTGTGCTGCCACGCCGCGCGACACCGACTGCTGGCGACGTCCTGCTGCTGCTGACACATCTAGATTGCGAGACAGAGGTTGAGGAGGAGGAGGAGGAGGAGGAGGGTGCTTTAGTGGAAGAAGCATACACCGCCGCAGATACCACCACCGAGCTGGGGCCCGCAATTCTGGGGGTGGGTAGGACGTGAGCGGTCCCAGGCTCTGACTCTGTCCCAGCCTCCACTAAATTCACCCAATGTGCCGTCAGGGAGATGTAGTGGCCCTGCCCGCCTGTGCTTGTCCACGTGTCCGTAGTTAAGTGGACCTTGCCACGCATTGGTGAGGGCGCGTACAATGTTGCGGGAGACGTGGTCGTGCAGGGCTGGGACGGCACATCGGGAAAAGTAGTGGCGACTGGGAACTGAGTAGCGCGGGGCCGCCGCCGCCATCATAGCTTTGAAGGACTCCGTTTCCACAACCCTATACGGCAGCATCTCAAGGCTGATAAATTTGGCTATGTGGACGGTTAACGATTGAGCGTGCGGGTGCGTGGTGGCGTACTTGCGCTTGCGCTCCAACACTTGCGCTAGCGACGGCTGGACTGTGCGGTGCGAGACATTGGTGGATGGGGCCGAGGACAGCGGAGGTGAGGCTGTGGGTGCAGGCCATGAGACGGTTGTGTCTGTGTCCTGAGAGGGAGGTTGGATCTCAGTGGCAGGTTGGGGCACAGGGGGAGAGGCAGCGGTGCAAACCGGAGGCGGTGAACGGCCCTCGTCCCACCTTGTGGGGTGCTTGGCCATCATATGTCTGCGCATGCTGGTGGTGGTGAGGCTGTTGGTGGTGGCTCCCCGGCTGATCTTGGCGCGACAAAGGTTGCACACCACTGTTCGTCGGTCGTCAGACGTCTCTGTGAAAAACTGCCAGACCTTAGAGCACCTCGGCCTCTGCAGGGTGGCATGGCGCGAGGGTGTGCTTTGGGAAACACTTGGTGGATTATTCGGTCTGGCCCTGCCTCTACCCCTGGCCACCGCACTGCCTCTTGCAACCTGCCCTGCTGATGCCCTTGCCTCCCCCTCTGAAGACCTGTCCTGAGTAGGCATTGCACACCAGGTGGGGTCAGTCACCTCATCGTCCTGCTGCTCTTCCTCCGAATCCTCTGTGCGCTGCTCCCTTGGACTTACTGCCCTTACTACTACCTCACTGCAAGACAACTGTGTCTCATCGTCATCGTCCTCCTCACCCACAGAAAGTTCTTGAGACAGTTGGCGGAAGTCCCCAGCCTCTTCCCCCGGACCCCGGGAACTTTCGAATGGTTGGGCATCAGTGACGATTAACTCCTCTGGTGGGAGAGGAACCACTGCTGCCCAATCTAAGCAGGGGCCCGAGAACAGTTCCTGGGAGTCTTCCCGCTCCTGAGCAGGTGTCATTGTAGTGGAGTGAGGAGGCTGGGAGGAAGGAGGAGCAGCAGACAGAGGATTCGGATTTGCAGCACTGGACGGCGCAGAACTGTGGGTGGATGATAGCTTGCTCGAAGCACTTTCTGCCATCCACGACAGGACCTGCTCACACTGCTCATTTTCTAATAAAGGTTTCCTGCGTGGACCCATTAATTGGGCGATGAATGTGGGGATGCCAGAAACGTGCCTCTCTCCTAATCGCGCAGCAGTCGGCTGCGACACACCTGGATCAGGAGCTCGGCCTGTGCCCACACCCTCACTTGGGCCTACGCGTCCTCGGCCACGTCCACGTCCTCTAGGCTTACCCCTACCCCTTAGCATGCTGTATTACCAGTGATTTGATTTCCCAGGCAGGAAATAAATTGGTGCAAGCCTGCAGGCCAAATATAATTTCTTTTCCTTTTTTGCAAAGGGAAGCACCCACTGCGTATATTCAATGAACAAGAAGTTTAATATCTGTGGTGTGGCCCTCAAAAAGTGTCAGACAACTATAGTGTAGCAGAGTTATTAACTGTAGCAGAGCAGGTATTTGCCAGTCAGGAAAGACAATGGCGCAAGCCTGCAGTAAACCGTAGCTGGTTGCGTCTGATTTTTGTACGTTGTCCACGCAGCACACACGTACACGGAGACCTTAGGACTGACACAGGCAGGCCAAATATAATTTCTTTTCCTTTTTTGCAAAGGGAAGCACCCACTGCGTATATTCAATGAACAATAACTGTGTTGTGGCCCTGCCTACACAATTCTGTCCCTGTAGTATCAATGGAGGGTGCAATGCTCTGCACAGACGATTTTTAGAAAAAAAAATGCAACACTGCTAACAGCAGCCAGCACAGTACTGCACACGCTTCAATTTGGCCCTAGAAAGGACCGTTGAGGTTCTTGAAGGCTACACTCACTCCTAACACTCTCCCTGCCTATACACCACTTCTGTCCCTAATGCTGGGTGCAATGCTCTGCACTGCCGATTTTGAGAAAAAAAAGAAAAAAAAACACTGCTAGCAGCAGCCTGCACACAGGTAGATGTGGCCCTGAGAAGGACCGTTGGGGTTCTTGAAGCCTACACTGACTCCTAACGCTCTCCCTACAGCAGCACCAGCAAGATAGTACTTTCCCTCAGCTAACTCACAAGGCATGTGTGGCGAGCCGCGGGAGGGGCCGACTTTTATACTCGGGTGACATCTGATCGCCCCAGCCACTCACAGCAGGGGGGTGGTATAGGGCTTAAACGTCACAGGGGGAAGTTGTAATGCCTTCCCTGTCTTTCAATTGGCCAGAAAAGCACGCTAACGTCTCAGAGAGGAAACTGAAAGTAACCAGAACACCGCGTGGTACTCGTTACGAGTAACGAGCATCCCGAATACCCTAATATTCGCACGAATATCAAGCTCGGACGAGTACGTTCGCTCATCTCTAAATATAACCCTGTTTCTGGTAGAACTTTACTAAAAGTAAGGTTCAGCATCAGCCTGGACTTCGGGTGGTTAGTCTCAGCCAAACTCTCTAGAAGAAAACTTCTGCCTCTTCTTTTTCATCTTCCATTTTCCTTTCTGCTTCCTTTTTTAAAATTCTTTTTCTTCTTCCTCTTCCTTTTTCCATTTCATCTTCTTCCTTTTTTCTTTTTACTTCCTTGTCCTCATCCTTTTCCTCTTCATTTCCTTTCTCTTCTTCTTATTCCTTTTCCTCTTCATCTTCCTTTTATTTTTCCTTTTCCTTTTCTTCTCCCTCTTTCTATCCCTTCTTTCTCTTCCTTTTGATCTTTCTTTTCTTTTTCTTCTTCCTTCTTCTGTTATACAGGGCATTTATGAGACTTAGACAGTGTTGTACTCTAGTTTTAGGGGTATATGGTGAAGTTCTGGTTCCGTCCTAATTCGAACCAGACCAAACTTTTAGCAGAAATTTGATAAACCTTGCTCAATACTATTCCTACTACTGGTGTATTCTTATGCCTGGGTGTATCTGCTCTCCTCTAAGTTTTCTTCCCTATACGCATAGTTTTTTAAGATGCTGTAGCAGTTTGTCAATGACAGCTATTATATTATTTATTAATATTACATACTTTGGAGTGTTTTTATTTATGGCAATTAGTTTAAAAAAGTTTATGGGGCAGATTTGCAAAATGTGCCAACATTTGGCTAATTTGCAGTATATAATGTTACATCAAGTTTTGTTTTTTACGAAGCAAATGAACCAAAAAATAAGTATCCTCTCTGTCTTCCTCAGCAAGTGGCATGGATTTAAAAGGGGCAGTTTAGTGAGGAAGATGCATGACACAAACATGAAAACGTGCCAAAAGTTTGGTACTAACTAAGCCAACCAATAGGTGGTATAAAGCTAGAAAAACTGTCAAGAGATGCGCCGCATTTATCATTCAACCCAATGGTACATTTGGTGCATTTTTAGACTGCTTGCTTGAAGGTTTACAGCTTCTTTTAGCTAAAATTTGCCTTGATGGGTTTCTTATAGAAACCAATCCCATTGCTGTTTTTATTTTCTATTCTGCACAGGGAAATGGCCACTAGATTATGATAGGTTGCTATGAGAGCATTTATTTGAACCAGTTTTAATAAATAGTTCACATCGTGTGCGTCACACCCTCCTGATGAGATTCCATTTCTGTAATAAACAGGGAGATGATGAAAAGGCTGCGGTAACAGATATTCTCCATAAATATTTCATAAGCACTCATTTGCTGAGCAAATAGTCCGTGCTCCTCATTATAGGACTTTATATATCTGCTGTGAGTTCAGGAGCAGCTGTTTCTTTTCTGTACAATATTCACACCAAAGGTCAAATGCCACAAAGCTCATTCAGCACTGTCAGTTCTGGCCAGAATGTGGTTGCAGCTTTAGTCTCTTTACCTTGACACATACAATTAATATTTTTTCACTGCATATTACTATTGGGTATTTATTTATCAACTGCAGTTAATGGGAGAATTGCAGCAGAACTGCAACGTGAGAGTTGTGAAAAGTGAGCAAGTTGCAAAAAAAAAATCCATGCCGGACCTGAGCCATTTTTCAGCATGACAAATAGTTTCTATAAACTGTAGGACAGTGATTTATCATCACCGCTTTATTATAGGAGCACACAGGATTATGATTGTATACATAGGTAGAAGAATGCCAGTTAGTACAAGCTCAGGTCAGCAGAGCACAAAGGGAATTCTCTCTGCTCACATTGCATTAGTATAATTTGGAAAGGTTACATAAGAACCAGAATATTTTCCAGCTCTCTACTATAGTGAAACACATGCCTTAAGGCAATGCCATGTATTGTGACAAGGTGAATAAAACTGCTCTATTTCATAGAAGATGCTGTAATTTGTTGTGATTTGCCCCTGAAAATATGTACCCCAATCAAGCCAAGATACTATTGTAGGCCAAACCACTGACATTTCTACTGTAATTGTATATCACAATGAACTGTAGATCCTCATTGATTTAAAATAAAAGTAATCAAACATGATAATCAATAAATTCTGATAATCCGATATGAACATTTTACATGTGACTGTCTTCCTCTAGGTTTTTACCATTAGGGGTATATTTGAAATATTTTCTTATTATGGGCTATAGCAATCATCAAAGAAAAACCACAACTGAAGCCTATGATTGGCTAAGCAGTCACATGTGCAATGAATGGCACTTGACCACTATAGCTTCTTTTGCGGCCAGAACAACATGGACTGGGGCTTCTAAGCTGAACTTCAGGAGGACAGGGTCATCTTTCCGGTGAGTATGGCTTATTTTTTATTTTAAACCTCTTCCTACATGTGTAGGTTGTTTCTAGGTTCAATGCTCGGCACTCTTGCATCACTGTGGAAATTCTTTTCCTTCACCCCTTCTCCTACATGGAGAAGAGAGGAGGAGTGTTCAGCATTGGTGTCCATGCTCTGTGGTTCAGGTTGAGACTTATTGTCCTTAAACTGGGGTAAAATGGGATTTACCCTTATTTCTGAAGGAACCATCTTTCTTCATTTGAGCCTCTTCAGTAAGTTGAAAATGAATTTTTATGCATTGAAGTTACCCTTCCCTTGACCATAACCTCTACCAAGAGAATAAGTGATCTTCAGACTCTCTCTCTTCAAAGGACCCACATATTATCTTCTTTCCAAATAAAGCTCCTCCGGTTAAAAGTTTGGTTCGGTGCAAAACTTAACCAAGGGCAGTTTGTCTCCTCCTCCCCCTCCCCCTCTCCCTCCTCCTCCTCCCCCTCCCACTCCCCCTCCTCCCCCTCCCCCTCCGCTAATGTAGAGCAAACGATTTGCCCAGATTCAGTGAAGCGGCAAAACTGAACTTTGGAAAATTTCACTCTTCACTACTAGAGATTGATTTATCTAGAAATGAGTCAACTAGACAGGTTGATAATATCCTTATCCTCTTTACAAGGAAAAGCAAAGGTCTCAAAGCATCCAAACCCTCCATTGGTAGATGGATTAATTAAGCCATTAGACTCTCTTATGAATCCCAAGTTTCTGAGCTATTTGAGTTTGTTATGGCCCATTCAACCAAAGCCACAGAGCCAAAAAAAGTTTGATCCCATTAAATGAAATTTGTAATGCATTCTCTTGTAGCTCACATCACATTTTCATCAACTACTACAGTTCAGATTTTGCAAGTAGTTACTTTTGGGTGATCCATTCTGAAGTCTATCCTTCAAGAGTAGTGATAAGCCATTAGTGGAAAAATTAGTTTGTGTTGGGATTGGTCTGATTTCACCAAATTATTGTGAATTGGGATGGTTGACTTCGACTCCCATTGAAGTCAATAAGAGTAAAAATCATGTTCACTAATTTGCCTGCTGTTTCCATGGAACAGCTATAGTGCTACTAAAAATTACACTACGCAAGACAGCAGGTGTGCTTCTTGTTTTAAAAGCAATTTCATACATTTTCCAAGGACAAGGGGTTGAGCTATTCCTGGAGAATATATATATCCAATATATAATAATTATATCCAAATTTGTGTGTTTCTTATCAAAGTAGTAATCTATGCAAGCATCATATTACATATTATCAAACTTATAGTGATTTGTTATTTTACTACTGCAAAAACATGTAACGTAAGGTGTTTTCCACTGTGATTGGACTATTATATCTTTCTTTGTTCTATTTGTGCCTTTAATAGAGCTAACACTGGGCTAGCCTCTCACAAAGAGCACAGTGATTCCTTCGCATAGTTGATGTCTCTTATTCTTTCTCTGATTATCATGGTTAACTAATTTGGACACATAAGAGAACTTATTGCTTTTATAAATTTAAAGGAATACTCCAACAAGGACCCATACTATGTGGTTACTTCTTTCTAAATCACCATTATTTGAGGCTGGCAGGATGTAAGAAATGAATTGATTTCTAATGTTGATTTGTTTTCCTTTAGTCATAACAGCAAAAGCTTCCAGAATAGGCCCTTTCATAGTGTAATGTTCATTTACTTAATAGTTTATTTAATTAAAGAATGAATCTGTCAAAGGAGAAACAGATTAATGTTAGAAATCAATGCATACAACCAAAAACCTATAACTGTGGCCCCAAAGAAGAGCTAATGTAGCACCAATTTCTGAATGTTACTGCTGGCTATGATAGAAAGGTGTCAGAACACACAGTACAACACAGCTTGCTGTGTAGGGAACTGCGCAACTGCACACTGGTCAGAATTCCCATGCTGACCTCTTTCCACCACCGTAAGCACTTACAATGAGCATGTGAGCATCAGAACTAGACTGTGGAGCAATGGAAGAAGATGGACTGTCTGATGGGTCACATTTTCTTCTATATCTTATGAACCGCCAGGTGCATGTCAATTGCTTACCTGTTGAATAGATGACACAACGAGATAAGGAAGGCAAAACAGTGGATGCAGTATGATGCGCTGAGCAATGTTCTGCTGGGAAACCTTGGGTCCTGACATTCATATGGATGTTACTTTGATGCCTACCATCTACATAAATGTTGATATAGACTAAGTATAACCTTTAATGGCAACGGTGTTCCCTAATGGCACTAACCTCTTTAAACAGGACAATGCCCCATACCACTTTATAAAAATCATTCAGAAAGGGTTTGAGGAACATGAAAAAGAGCTCAAGGCTTTGATCGGCTTCTAAATTCCTCAGATCTCAATTCGACTGAACATTTCACCTTGTAGCTTACAGGACTTAAAGGATCTTCTGCTAATGTCTTGGTACCAGAAACCACAGGACATCTTCAAGGTCTTGTGGAGTTCATGCCTTACAGGTCAGAGCTATTTTGGCAGCATAAACACTTAGATATACCATAATATAAAGTGTAGTATTACCCTGAAGGCCCACATAAATCTAAAATTGGCACCATACGAATTTAAAGGTTGCAGTCTATTTTGTTGATATTAAAATGGTTTGTGTGTATTTACTGTATAGACGCCGCTGTACTGAGATTATAGCATGATTGTATGTATAGACTGTTTTCTATCTAGATGATATCCCAATATTGTGTATGTATTTATAGATCGTACTCCATTGTGCTAATAATGTAGTACTGCATGTGCACTCTGTGTTATTCTGGCTTGACTTCCAATTCCCAGTCATTGTTACAAGGCTTGTATTAAGCATCTAACATTGGCTTGCAGGAATGATGTCTCCAGTAGGTGGCGCTGCAGAGGTATTGTTCCATCTCCCTTATTTGCATCTTACTCAGAGGAGCATGGACAGCCTTATAAGTCTCCTCACTCACCCACCTTCTAGGTGCTCTCCCTAAGGAGAAATTATACCCTTCCTGACCCACTTCACAGGCCTTTTGCTATCCAAGCCAGAAACTTACTGCACACTGATGAGGGGCAAGCACCCTGAAACAGCTGTCCGTGTATGAATACTAGCTTGGTTGCAAATTCCCAGTCAATGTTACAAGGCTTATATAAAGAGTCTACCATGGACTTGCAGGATTGCTGCCTTCCAATAGGTGGCGCTGCAGGGGTATTGTTCCATCTCCCTTATTTGATCTGTGTTATTGTAATGTTGTCATAGTGAAGTGTGTTTGTAGGTTGCTCTCTATTATATTGATGTCAGAATAATGTGTGTGTTTATTTTCATAGCTTAAACTCTAATACATGTTAGTCCTGGTGCTCAAGTAATGTACTGATGGTTTCCTCTTCAGTAATCCATGTTCACTTGCTGTTAGATACAATCAGAACATAGTTTAATACATCCTGGACAGCATAAAGTTTTGCATTTGGACTAAATACAGACTCCATAGGGATTAAATGTTTTAAATATTATATAGATTGTATACTGCTTGGGTTGTGAGCATTAATAAACCCAGATTTTGCACTTTATGGTGTTCTGGATGTACTCCTAATTTTATTTAAAAGTCAGTGAATCCCAGTGTGGATTACTGAAGATGAAACAATCAGTACATCATTTAAACACCAGGAATAATAAGTATTCCGTTGGATTAGAGGAAAGACAACTCATCTTTCCTATTCTTCACTTTGTGACATCTGTAGTCAACCAATCATACATTAGAGAACTAGACATTTTTGTTATAGGTTGCTGCAACGGATGCCTTTTATATAGTGTGTGTTATGTGTGAGAGAGCATGTGTGTACAGATAAGTATGTGCGTTTATGTTTATAACCCGCCCTCTAGGACTGAGGGTTTATTCACACGAGCGTATATTGGCCGCCGTTTTCATGCTACGATCTGCTGCACTAGATTCCAGATCATACAGGCGTATTCCCGTGGGGTAAAAGTGCGTGCCTGGCCGGCAAATATAGCGCTTTTTCACTGTCCTGGAACTATCTTTGTGCCCAGAATATGTCAGCCGCTGCATAAACTCCTTTGGGAGCTTATGACAGTGGCTGGAAAGGGAAATGGGAGGACGTTTATCAGCGTGACTGCTACACTCTTTCCCCCTTCTCTCGTCTTCTCTCCCCCCTCCGGCTGTTTGCAATGGGAAGGGATGGGACGTGGGCAGAACTAAACTCCGCACCCTCCCATCACTGGCTGCAGACAAGGGGTGGGTGCTTAGCCCCGCCCCCAACCCACCCACTCTGATTGCAAATAGCAGGAGGGAAGGAGAGAGGAGGTGAGCCAGCGAGGGGGAGGGAAGGGGAAGCAACGGCATTGCATATTCGGGGTATATGTGCTGGGCCTGTGCCATCTGAACAGGGGCACAAACGTTAGATTTGTGTGCCTGTTCATACATTTTTATGGCATCGGCAGGCTACGTAAAAATGCCTTCGCTCATGAGATAGAACCCTTAAACAAATGAGCGCATGTGCAATTACGGTTGCCACCAAGGAACACTTTTGCACATGAACTAATCAAATTTTTTTCTTTACTGTTTAAATGTGCACGGTAAAAAAAAAAATGTTGAAAGATAGAGCAGGACTTATCTTTTTCGTAGGATAGGGCAGGACTTACAATAACTGTGTGAGAATTACACTACTCAAAATGAAACCATTGAAATCACGTTCGTCTGTTTAAGCCCTTATTGTGATATCATAATATCACAAGAATATGTTCTTATATTTTAGGCAGTACTTTTTTTGTGCTGATGTCAGTTTTTTTTTTTATTTAAAGATTGAACTCTATTATTATAATGTCACAATAGGGACAAGAAATTGATGTGTGTCAACTGAACAAACTGAATTACTGTGTCACCTGTCTAATGTATAAATAAAGGAAAACGTTTAGCAACAAGAACTAAACTTAAAGTTCTTAATTATAGCAGAATGCTGTATGGAAAGGGCTAACTGATACACATAACAGAATCACATGATCAGGCATTCCAACTTGCCTGTGCGCCCGTCAATAGCAAATTTTTTGGCTGGCAGGCGGGCAGGGGGAGAGAGACAGAGAGAGAGAGAGAACACTCACGAACCAAGAAAAAGTAAAAAAAAAAGCTTGGCACCCGTCGTCCCACATACAAAAATGCTCAAGTCCCCCATTGTAGTCAATGGGGTTCGTTACTCGAGTAGAGTTCTCGAATTTTACGAAAAGCTCGACTCGAATAACGCAGACCAGAGCATTTGGGTGCTCGCTCATCTCTAGTTGCCATACATTGCTATGTTTCCCGTGGAGATGTCTGGATGGATAACATGTATCTGCCCGTCCATCACATGTCCATTGCTAATTATATGTACAATTATTTATCTTTTTTCCTTCTTATGTATGTAAACTGATCTGCAGAATTTCCCTATGTCTACAGCTGTTCTTTGTTACCATCTCTCCTCTCCCCTTCCTTTCTATAATCACCATCCCCTTTTTTAAAATAAAGCCGTAAATAAAGGATGTATACAAAGACTAAAAGAAAACCACGTGATCAATCACATGATCACAAACTAGACCTCTAATTTAAAATGCACTATATACAAAATATACAACAAATTAACCAGAGATTATACAACTCTTCACTTTTATACAAGACCTAGTGTAAGCTTATGTTTGATTTATTGTTTTTTTTGTACTTCTTTAGAATAAGTATTAAAAGTTTAGTTTTATTGAATGGCACATTAAGATTATTTGAACTCTAGCAGAATTTCTAAAATTCTATATTGCTAGATAATACAATATGCAGATTAATCCTCCTGCTGCCAAAGGATGATTGAAATAACATTAATATTTTTATCATTGTTAATTAAAATATTACTTGCAAAGGGCAGTTGTTCTTTGTCGTTTAGTATTTTCAGTCTACTCTAAAACAATGATAAAAGTTTGCTCACTCAATTTGGGGTACTTTGTAACCGTTCTACTGAACTAGTATTGAATAATATATCAATGTGGAAACAACTGTACTTTGATTTTACAGGGAGCAATTCTATTTACAGTACCACAGTCAATCCAGCGTGTTCAGTAAACCTTCTTATACTTGCACTACAGACTCATGGGGAATTGGTATGCTACTGTTCACATTGCCTCTACACAACACCATAGTGTCCCCTAGAAGCAATGCTTGTAGATGAGAATGCATCCGTAAAATAGCATCTGATGCTGATTATTGCACATTCTTTCTCTCAGATTCTGAGAAAACCCTCCTTCTATTAACTGCCCTCAGTAGTATGTATCTCTACATCAGTGGAACCATGCAGCATGCATATTTCATATGGCTATGGTTATATATTATTGTCACTTAACCTATATTTCAATACCTTCTGGCCTTCTTCCATTTAATTTAGGAGCAAGGACTTAATTAATTAGAGAACTGACTTCTGCAGCAGCTCGTAGACTTATTCTAAGAGCATCAAAGCTATTTAAGAATTACTCTCCAAACAGTGGTATCCAAAGCCTCCAACCGGCTGACTGAATGAATCATGCATTATAAATAAATATCTGTCAAATCACACAATTACTTAAGATTCAGTTATTATGCAATGAAATAAAAAGTAAATAAGAGACATCTGCTGGCAAGTGCTGCAGAAATGCAATTGTTCTCATATTACCTCTTTAGCATTTCAAGCTAATTTGTGGCAGAATTAATCAAAATGAGCTAAACACTTCACTCAAAACAGCAGCTCAAAGGGGATGAAATATAGAGATGCAGGGGTCAGTGCAAGACAATGTATGAGGGAGGCAGGCACAGCTGTGGGTGGATAATGAGGCGGCATACACAAAGTTACACAAATGCACTTTCTGGAGCTGAAATAGCCCTTACACCACTATAAACATTTATGAGATCAATGACTATTTCATTCATCCGTTTAATATAAGTCAGGCTAGCTGCGACACTGAGATGTCTCAATAGCTGCATGCATGCTTAACATGTTACTCATTTGTTTGGAAGAAACAGAATAGGACCAATCAGGACTCACTAGACAAATAAAACGCTACTAGAAAAGGTGCTGCGGTGCATTAAAAATTGTAATAATGTGCTCTATGTAATGAAATAAAATAATAATGTACCTAAAAACCGTTGCACGTCTGGCTTTTTTATTTGGTGTTAAAAGACCTGTGGTTAATATGAGAATCTCTGATTGAATGGCTCCTTTAGGATTTTTGGATCTGAATTCATTTTAGGGCTCGGTCAGACGAGCGTGGTTTACACGCTGCTAAGCAACGTGTAAACCACGCTGCTTTGATCCTGAAAAAGATTGCGTGACTGGGCTACTCCTAGCTACGTGGAGCAGCCCGATCACACATCCGTGGTGCATCCTTCCACAGCTCCCATAGGAGCCTATGGAAAGCACCCAGCACCACTGTGCACCACAGAGCTGACATGCAAGTCGGCACTTGCTGTCTGTTCTCTTTTAGAAATGCAGATTCTGTGCTTCTAAAAAGGGTCAGTGTGACCACTTCCATAGGAACCTATAGCAGCGTGTAAACTGTGCTCATCTGACCAAGCCCTTAAGGTGCCCACAGAATTAACAAAATGATCTACCAATTTGTTGTTAGCACTGTATGGGGAATCTATGGTTGATACTCCTCCCAGACTCAGTTTGTGGTACTGTTAGGGCTCCTGTCCACGGGTGAATGTTCACTGCATTCCCCGCGGTGAAAATCCGGCCGAGTGGAACACAGTGAACTCTTTCTAAGGTGTTGCTATGGAAAGCAAAGCCCCCCCTGTCCACGAGTGGAGAATCATAGCGGTTCTCCACTCACAGCCAGCAATTTGTAGCATGCTGTGAATTGCCGCGATTCTCCGCGGTCAGCCTATCTGTTAGATAGTCTCTCTGCGGAGATCTGTCTGCTAGCTCCTGCTCCCCGGCGGCGGCTTCCATGGCAGAGATCTTGGCCGTTTTTAACACTTGTGTAAAGCCGGTCTAAAGCATACCTGACTTTTCAAAATAAACTACCATGTGTACATGAGGATGGCACTAGTTCTAGCCATTATATGACTTGTATCCTGCAGTTATCCCCCTTTTTTCACTCTGCAGACTGTATCTCAGATTTTCAGTTTTTTATTATCTGTTTGGAGGAGTCTCTTTTTTTTGTTCAAAAAATTTTCATTAAGACAGCAGTTTCTTGAATATCAGTTAAAAGCACAATTAACATCAAGAAAGAGTTACAGTAGCCATTCTCTATTGGTAAGTGCTTATCCATGTTTTAAGAGATGCACCTGTCTCCAATTTTGGTAAATATAGGCAGTAAAAAAACTAAGCCCAATATGTGGGGGAATCGGAGGTTGAGTGGGAGAGGAGAGGGTAGGGGGAAAAGTAGGACAGGGCATTGCTACAAGGCGACTTATGGTTCTGATCTAACATGGGAACAGTCCATATATGATTATTCAAGCCTAGGTCTTCCCTATTAGAATCCAGTTGTCGAACCTTGTGGATGCATGAAAAAGAAATCCAGAGTTGTCAGATAGCTTAGAAGTGTGGGTGTGTATTGTACTTGTCTTCCCCTTCTCCTTGAACCTCATAAGGGTATTCATCGCATCTGCCCACATCACCATAGAAGGGGATGATGTGGGCGGATGCGATGAATACCCATCATTTCCTGGGGATAATTTGTCTAGTGGTCCTGCCTAGTAAAAGAAACAGAGCCAGGGAATATACATGGTAGGGCAGGCTTCAGGGGTAAGCCCAATGGATGACCCATATGTATAATTGTATCCCAGGACAAGTATATGCACAGAAGCAGCACTCCTATTGCCATAAGGCTGGGACACAGTCTTGGGATGCAACAGCCACCAGGGTACGGATGTAATCCCAAAAGCAGCAGCAATAGAAATAAAGTGGCAGCATCCAATGGTGCAAAAAAATCTAATGCGTTTATTTTCCCACAAGAGACGTTTTGATCAGCAGTCTGATCTTTATCAAGCTCTGTATAATTGTATAGGGCCATGATGTCCCGCCACAACTTGGCTATGGGGGGGGGGGGGCATTCCCACCAGGTATGAGTCATAGTGCCAATGGCTCAAGAACATCTCCAGCACGAAGGGGAAATCTCTTTATTCAATCTCTCAGGAGTTCTGTACCACCTAGAAAGGATTTTGTAATTGAGTTCTTGCAATTTACATGAGACTGTCATCTTGTGTGTTAAAATATGAGATTTATGCCATAATTCCCATGGCAGGCAGCTACCTCTCTCCCTCATATCCTGGGGCTTCATCCCCCATCTCCCAGTACAGCAGCATCTTGTATAATACAGAGATCGAGTATTTGGATGAACCGAGGACAGGCACATTTCCTCAAATGGAGGAGGTGGCTTAGTTATGTTCTCCTTGGGTGTCAGAGATTTTATAAAATCCCTTAACTGGAAGCATTGCATCCAGGCCCCTGAGGGGGCTGTAGTGTCTCTATAAAATTCCGCCAATGGTCTAAGATCCGACCTGGTCACGACGTCCCAGATTCAAAGAGATGGGAAAAGTAGGCAGGGATAGGAAGGAGGGACTATATGTGGTGGCCTCAAATTGGGGATTAGCCACTAGTGGTGTAAGACGGTCTGGTAAAGAAATCAGATTATATTTGGGGGCAAATTTAGACCAAACTTCTACCACTTAGTCAGGAATAAAGACAGGGTAAGATCTTTACGAGGAAATTGTGGGGATCCAGAACGCTCCCTGTATTAATCTGTGGTCTGTATCCCATTCCATCATAATCCATAATTTGCTGGATCAGTGTTTAAGTAAGGTTAGGACACAGTTGATGATAATAGCTTTATAGTATAAAGAGAAATCCCGGAGTGCCGCGCCTCCTCATTCCCTCGTTTATGTGAGAAATTGTAATGTAAATTTGGTGATTAATGTGCAGATATGTTGTAGAAAAGGCCTGGGCACTCACAACAGGATAGTTTGATATAGGTACAAGAGCTTTGGGAGAGTGTCAATTTTAATCGCCTTTATCCTGCAACAGGAAGAGTGGATTTCATTTGTCAAAATTCTTCTCTAGATTGGAGGCTAATGGAATGAAGCTCAGGGAAAAGCTTTAGTGGGATAGGCTGGCAAGTGAATCCGTAAGTATTTTATAGATGATTGTTACTATCTAAAGGGGAACTGTTTCTCTTGGCATGACACCTCGGTCTGTGGCAAAGAGACATTCAGGAACTCGGACTTTTGAAGATTTACCTTAAAATTACTGATCGTACTGAATTTTTTTAACTTGTGGAGGCAGGACAAGTATAAAAGGAAATTGACAGCAAAGCGCGACATCTTCTGTTCTATTTGCCCCTTCCTTCCTGTATGGAATAATTTTGTCTAATTGCGTAGGCTAGGGATTCCATAGTTAAGATATCAAGGAAGGGAGACAGAGGACACCCCTGTCTTATGCGGTTTTTGATCAGGAGAGGAGCTGACAGGGACCCATGGACTCAGATCTTAGCAGTGGGTTGTTTGTATAGAGTCCTTATCCGATCTCCCATACGTAGACCCACTCCTACTTTCTTTAGGATTGCTTCTAGGAAATTCCAGCTTCTCTGTGTCCACCGCCAGGAGGCATACAGGGAAGCCTCATTGCCGTGCCCGGGAAACCAAAGACATGAATTTAATAGTATTGTCCCTAGCCTCCCTCCCTGGGACAAATCCCACCTGCTCTCTGTGGATTAGGTCTGGAATGAGGGATTATAACCAATCTGCTATCAGTTTCGAGAACATGTTTACATCAATGTTTATAAGAGAGTTGGGCCTAAAATTGCCATTTTTGGTATGTGGGATTGAAGTAGCCCAGGGTGAAGGGTTCTCGACAGCCTGCATTCATCCACATATTCGAATATACCTCTACAGATTTTGTCCCTATATCCCAGTGAATGCTGTACTAGTATTGATAACATTTGTTATCTGAGGGAAGATATCTTGGCTTTTAACGTATCTAGCATTTTCCTTCTATTAGAAGTTTCTTTAGTATATATATCAGCTAGGAAATTT
The DNA here is from genome assembly GCF_035609145.1 of Eleutherodactylus coqui. Lineage (NCBI taxonomy): Eukaryota > Metazoa > Chordata > Amphibia > Anura > Eleutherodactylidae > Eleutherodactylus > Eleutherodactylus coqui. The sequence continues at coordinate 136,998,317 of NC_089837.1, read as the reverse complement.
TTTAGTTTAGTCAACCTTTCCTTTTTAAGTCTGGAGCCATGGGAGATAAGCATTCCTCTGAGGATGCATTTTAGGGCTTCCCATTGGATAGGGGCACCAGACATGTCATTGTTGTGTATGTCCTCGAACTTGGCAATCACCTTTTTAATACCTTGGTCACAGACAGCATCATTTAGTAGGTTATCATTTCATTTCCATACATTGATCCTATGGTCTCTACCAAGGCCAGCTAACTAACCAAAAACAGGGGCATGATCGGACCATATGAATGATCCCGTGGAACAGTTTGGATGTAGATCTAGTAGCTTGTGGGAAACAAGGAGGTGGTCTAGTCTACAATAGCTATTGTGGGCCATTGAGTGGAAGCTGTAATCTCTGACATCTGGGTGAAGAACCTGCAAGAGGTCCACTAACTGTAGGGCCTCTAATGCCTTTTTTAGGGAACGTACCACTGTCTGGGAATAGAGGACTTACCAGATGAAGAGTCCACCACAGGGTCAAACACCAAGTTGAAGTCACCTCCTAAGATTATGCTGGAGCCGTTGGCAAACTCTGCTAAATCTCGTATGAGTCTAGTTCCAAAGAAAATTTGGTCCTGGTTAGGGAAACAGGCATTAACCACAGTTAGTATGCACCTGATACAGAGATCTTCAAAAACAAAAATCTGCCTTATGTATTTATTTTGGAAGATATAAATTGATGCTGGAATGACCTATGTAAGGCTATGGATACACCACCAGCCTTCTTGGAAGAATAGTGGCCATGATACCAGGAGGTGTAGAACCTGGTGGTGCATCTGGGTATGTGATCCAGCCTAAAATGGGTCTCTTGGAGCATGGCCGCCATGACTCCCTTTTTATACATGTGGTGGAGAATCTTTTTGGGGGCGTTAAGGCCTTTGGTGTTATACAGTAAGTGCAGAACTTCAAACTAGCCATATCTACATTTGACATTTCCTGGTGAGGCAAGGCCAATTACGCAAACCCTGGCAAGGAGTGGAGGGAGAAGGAAGGAAGGAAGGAAGGAAGGGGGGGATAACAGAAACTTATCCAAAATATCGGGTCCTGAATATGGACCATTAAACCTAAATTTAAACCTCTCTTAATACAGCAACTATTGCTGCAGTACCTATCGGGGAATTAGAAAACTAATGTTAAGCCTGCTTCCCTACTCGCCCTAGCTATATGTAAAGAAATTGTAAAAAAACTGTGAAAAAGCAAACATTAAAATAACAGAAATCATAGAATTTACGGTTGTAAAATGAAATGAGAACCACGGAAAGGTTAAAAAAAAGTAAATAGTAGTAGGTGGAGAGTCCTGACGCTAAGTATCCCTGACCTTAGTTGCCCCTATGCTGTGCATTGTTAGACTTACATTCAGGTCTTCCCCCCGCCCATCTGCTAAGACACCCTGGGGGAGAAACTGGTAGGGATCCAGGTCCCGGCCAGTCCAGCAGATAGATCATAGAATGGTAGAATTGGAAGGGACCTCCAGGATCATCGCGTCCATCCCCCTGCTCAGTGTAGGATTTACTAAATCATCCCAGACAGATATTTGTCCAGCCTTTGTTTGAACACTTCCATTGAAGGAGAAATTACCACCTCCCGTGGTAACCTGTTCCACTTATTGATCACCCTCACCGTCAGAAAGTTTTTTTCTAATATTTAATTTGTATCTCCTCCCTTTCAGTTTTATCCCATTGCTTCTAGTCTTTCCTTGTACAGATGAGAATAGGGCTGATCCCTCTGCACTGTGACAGTCCTTCAGATATTTGTAGGCAGCTATTAAGTCTCCTCTCAGCCTTCTTTTTTGCCAGCTAAACATTCCCAGATCCTTTAACTGTTCTTCATAGGACATGATTTGCAGACTGCTTACCATCTTGGTAACTCTTCTCTGAACTTGCTCATTGGGATGTTGAAAGTTCCAAGAATTCCTGGAAGATCTCCCAGACCTTTGAATACAGCCAATTTTCCTCCTTTGTAGGCATGGAGTTGGAAGGAATATCTCCATCTATATGGCACCTCTCTTTCTTCCAAAGCAGATAGCAGAGGTTTCAGAGCCCAGCGTAATTGCAGGGTGTGGCGTTATAGGATGGGGGATCCCTGAAAAGACAGATCATCTGAGTCTCTTGCCTTCTTCATGATCTGCTCTTTCTCCTTATAAAAGTGAATATGGCAGACAATATCACAGGGGCGTGCTGGATCTGCTGATTTGGGGCTGCGGGTCCTATAGATTATGTCAATTTCTATTGACCTTTCAGGGGATCTCTGGAGGGTGTTGTTGAGAAATTTTTGGGCCCATGCCTCTAGCTGGGAGCTCCCAATGTCCTCACTAAGGCCTCTGATGCAGATATTATTTCTCCGATGACAATTTTCTATATCATCTAGTTCCATTAACAGTTCAGAGATTGGATAGCCCTTTTGTGAGAATCTATGGTGTCTATTATTTTACCCTGCGACTTCTCTACTGTCGACAGCCTCTGCCCTATATGATGTATATTCCATTTTAAGGCAGATATGTCCTCTCTGTGAGAGGCTTCCAGGTTCTGGAATAGGCCATCTATTTCAATTTTAGTGGGTAATGCTCTTAAGTGGTCTTTCCAATCCCATTCCCAATCCCCCATCAGGGGGTAGAGGGGGAAATATCTCATGGAGCTGCCAGGCTGATCATAACCCTCCATATGCCTGGTATCTTGGAGGGATAGGGGCTCTCTCATATTGCCCCTGGTAGTGGGGACAGCCGAAGGCTTTCCTTCTCTCCTGTGTGTTATATCTGCATGTCTTCTCCCCTGCAGCATGTGAACGGAGAGGCTGGAGAGCTGATATATGCTTCCCTTTATCAGTGTGTTCAGGAGAGATATGCGAGTCTCCACCTTCCCCCTCCCTTTCCTTTGGGCTCCCTGCTTTATTAAAAGGCAGGGATGTATCCCCATCAGATTCTTTGTGTGAGACTATAGCCTCAGGGCAGGGGAAAATCCCTGCAGGTCTCCCCCTGCGCTGCCACTGGGAAGATCTCTCTCCCGGAGCTTGTGGCAATACTTTCACTTTGGGAAGAGCCACCAGGGCAGTGCCTACGGCCAGGGAAGTAAGCGGCTCCTACTTCTTTCTGCTGCCTTGCAGCTCCAGTCCCCGGCATGAGGGCGGGACCTCAGCTGCTGGGTCTGCCAGCTGCGCCTTCCGTCGGCATCATGTTGAGTTCAGCGCCGTGGCCTGCCATGTCTCGGCAGGGACAGAGAAACCTCACAATGTGGCCTCCTCCAGGGTTGGAGACTTGTTTCGAGGTTCCTGGACCTTTCTTGAATCCCATGGTGTGGTTAAGTTGGTCCTGGGATTTTTATGTCCACTGGTTTTAGCTGGGCTTTCAGGAGCACTTCAGCTGTGCATCCTACACAGTCATCAGTAAGCCATGCCCTGGAGTTTCTTTTTATGGTGTGTTCTATACATTGTACACAGAGAAACCTGCAGATTCCTTTCCCTGTCTGTAACACACACAGACATAGCATCACCAGGGAGAACACAAGAGAAGCATTGAGCAGTGGACAGCGAAGATGTGAATAAGTAACAGTAAATAACTCACCATTAGCTCTAACAACATTTCTGTGTGTATATCTACTTCTCTTCTCTTACTTCCCCCTCTCCACTTTTTTCCATAGACTTCTATGGAAATGATGACGTATCGTCCCCCTTCACCTCCTATTCTCTGTCTTGTTATTTCTGTTACTAGAGATAAGTATTACTTTACAACAAACAGTTGAGAAGAAAGGGGAAATCCTTACTGTCCAGAACCAAAACATCAATTTCGGTAAAGTGAGTTGCACTTTTGCTAGTTATCACATTGGCTATCATATTAATACAAGTTGTTTGAAAAGTCAGTGACAATTTAAAATCGTTCTATACTTTTAAAAGGAATCTATCATATCATCAGAAATAGATACATTATTTATTATAAATTAATATTTTTGTACATTATGTTAAAAATTTTTATATATGACTAGCCATATAAAAAGATTTCTTAATCTATCTTTCATACCCTTAAAGGGGTTGTCCCACGAAAGCAAGTGAAGTTAAACACTTCTGTATGGCCATATTAATGCACTTTGTAATATACATTGTGCATTAAATATGAGCCATACAGAAGTTACATACTTACCCCCTCCGGTGTTGGCGTCCCCGTCTCCATGGCGCCGACCGAAGCCTTCTTCTGCCTGGATTAGACGCGCTTGCGCAGTCTGCCCTCTTCTGTCCCGCTCCGGCGTGCTCGCGCCACAGAGGACCTGTGTGGCGCGAGCACGCCAGAGCGGCCCCTTCAGCGGGACAGAAGAAGTAGACTGCGCAAGCGCGTCTAATCTAGGCAGAAGAAGGCTTCGGTCGGCGCCATGGAGACAGGGATGCCAACACCGGAGGGGGTAAGTGTATAACTTCTGTATGGCCAATATTTAATGCACGATGTATATTACAAAGTGCATTAATATGGCCATACAGAAGTGCTTAACCCCACTTGCTTTCGCGGGACAACCCCTTTAATCTACAGTTCACGTGTCAGCTTTGCTGTGTAGACTGGGACAGAGAGAGAGCGGAATTTCATGACATCTCTGTTGTACTGCTGGAAGTTTAGCTATGCCATGATAGTAGCATAGACTATATGCAGATACAACCACCCTTAACTCTCCAAGGATTTTGATAAGGACTCTATTATCTCATTATACAGATTCAATACATTGTCATGACACACTAGCAAAACCCTCAACAGGCTCAATTCACATTACAGCCATTGAGTGGCCACACATAGACAAATATGGTATATACATATCACAAAAGGGTGGATAACGTCTTTAGTTGGGACAATCCCTTTGAGGACTAGTGTGGGTTGTATAGAGTCTTCAGCTTAAGTGTCTTTTTTTTTTTTTTTACTGGATATTGACTTTAATCATTTCCATTCCGTCTTTATATAGATAGGAAGTCCATGCCTGTAGGATAAGAAAAAATTTAGAGAGCATTTAGATGTTTTGTTTGTACCTGTCGAGGCAATCAATAGTCCTTGAGACTGTAAAACTGAACAATATACTAGAGGATATAATAGCAGTGGTGTATATAATACTCCAATGACGGTAGTAATTTACATAGTTTAGGCTCAGAGGCACTAGGTTAACCGTGTCTGTTCCGCGTATTTGACAACATTTGCCTGGTCAGCTCTGCTGTATGCCTACTTAGATCATTCACATTAAGCATTCCTCTCTGCTCAACTGTCCCTCTTTCCATCCCTCATTTGTTGACTTAAAGAAAGTGGTGGTAAAGGATTCCATAATGAGAATCGGGTTTGTGGTTTGGGATGTAGAAAGTAAAATACAGATGTGAAGGATTTATGTGGACAATTGATATCCCTTGTAAATTTGCACAAACACTGTTACAAAGGAGACAAAGGCGGTGATAAATATCCCCAGGAAATGGAATATTTCCAACGAATACTTGCCACATGTTTTTTGAGAAGTCATGAATGTTAATGGGATTGCACAGAAACTTTATATATATCAATCAGCGATTTAATAAATATAAATGTAAAATTTGAATGTATAAATCCAAAGAAATGTATATATTTCTTCATTTGGAAGAGACAGAAGCAAACACTAATCAAGGCGAAATTTATGAAATGTCTATGTGGTCCAGGGACTGGAGCAAGACAATTGTAGGGACAAGTAATAATAATAATCTTTATTTATATAGCGCCAACATATTCCGCAGCACTTACAAGACGGGGGGAACAGAAACAAAACCACTCATGTAGTAATCAGTTGATGGAAACAGTAGGGGTGGGGGTCCTGCTCCAACGAGCTTACATACTACAATTAATGGGGTGATACAGAAGGTAAAGGGGCTGGAGATGTGCACGGTGTGGCAAGGGGGGAAGTGTTGGATGCTATACACATAGACAATGGTTAAATTGAGCTGTATAGTGGATGAAAGCAACGGTGAGTTGCAATAATCAAGCAGAGAGTGGATGAGGGCAATGGTGAGCGTTTTTGGCGTGTCCACTGTGAGAAAAGGGCGTGTTTTTGCGATGTTCTTGAGGTGCAGCTGACATGTTCGGGCAAGAGATTGGATGTAGGGGGTGAAGGAGAGATCAGAGTCGAATATAACCATAAGGCAGCGGGCGTACTGCCTGGGAGTTATGGTGGTGCTACACACTGAGATGGAGATTTCAGGATGGGGTCGGTTAGCAAAGGGTAGAAACACAGGTAGGTGACTTTTTGAGAGGTTCAGTTTTAGGTCACCTCCAGGAAGCACTGCCTCTGATTGGCTGAGCGCCGCGATGCTCAGCCAATCAGAGGCAGCGCTTCCTGGAGGTTGGGACTTTCCAATCCCTGACCAGAAGAGATGCCTGAAGATAATTGCTGGGGAGAAGACGCAGTGGAGCCGGATTGCGCTTCTTTGTAGTGTGACTTTGTAGCGACACAAAATCGCAATATTACCGCAAGAAAATATAGTGATATCTCATGGAGCACCAATGCGGTATCGCTGCAATTTTCTTGCGGCGATATCACGTCGCCTGTGTGGAAGCGGCCTTAAGTAAAGAGAAGACATAGTTTTAGAGACAGCAGACAGACAGTCAGTGACAAGCCAATGTCCTGTATTGCAGCACTGACGTATTTGTCTGTGAAATAATTCCATTATTGTAAAATGTGTACCTAATATGCTTTAGAATTACAATATTTTCTTATAAGGAGACAAATAAATTTGGTTTACAGAGCTTAGTGAACGAAGCAGCTAAAATGCTTGGATTCACACACAGTGTTTATGGTTCAATTTTACATGGATTTTTTGCACATTTTATTTGTTATCAGTGATTACGTGCGGAGGTAAAATTTACGACTTTTCTCATCTCCCACCAAATTTAAAAGTGACAGTAGCAGTAGGCATGGTAACCGAAGTAGACAAAGTTTAATAACTAGAATAGGTGGAAATAGTGGAAAGACGTGCAGCTAAAATACATTTGGACTAGATAGCACCAGCTACTACAAAAGCAGCAAACAAAGTGACGGCATGTGTAATTTTTGGGGGAGACTTTTAAATGTATGAAAATGTCTACCAAGAAATGTTGTAGACCTTTGCATTAGAAACATTTGTTATGCAAGCGAAAATCAAACAATTCTCATTTGCCTGAGCGAGTGAACGTGTGATGTCATCACCAGCTCATTCGTGCCCGGGGAAGCGCATTTAGACTGCCTGATTCTCGTTGAGAATTATGCGGTTCTCATTCACCATTCGTTCAGTGTTTCACATTCCTATGTGAGGCTCCATTCACACAGGGAAGTTCAGTTGCAATAAAAAACGCGCCAAAAAGTGCATTTGCAAAACTGTATTTTTTGCCACATTTTACTACAAACATAGTAAAAACACACATAGTTTCACCAATGCACTTTTTATTACAACTAAACTGCCCCGTGTGAATGCAGCCTGAAGCACTGAAGGATCTGGGTTTAAACTGCCTGATAAGTGCATGAGCCGATGCCGAAACTGTTCAGTTTTGCTTGTTTCAACAATTTTCAGACTAATCATTCAGTCTAACTGCAGCATTAAATGGTCACTAATCAATAATGTGATCACTAGTAAATCTACAAACCACTTCATTTGCCAAAAATGATGTTCTTAGATACATAGAAAATTGACCACAGAAAAAGACCGCATGGTCCATATAATCTGCCCTTATATTATTCCCTTTTTATTCCTCTCTTAGGATAGTTCTATGCTTATCCCGGGCTGCTTGAATTCATTTATTGTTGATTTTCCTACCACGTCTGCTGGAAGTTTGTTCCAACCGTTACTTCAAGTTGAAATTTTTGCACAAATTTGGCACTCATCATGATATGCATCCTTTTAAGGGGCCGTTAATGGCAAAAGCTGATGTAAAGTGTTTAAATATGGACCATTAGCAGCAATTACTGTAAACTGTAAAAATGGGATGATTACATTCATACTGAGGTCCAGTTCACATTTGCGTTTCAGGGTTTTTATGGGTTTTCGTACCTGTCTTCCGTTTTTGGAGAAGAAGAATGTAACTAAAACTGTAATAAACCTTTCAGGTTTTTCTGCATTGATTCTAATGGGCTTTCAGAAAAAAATGAAAGCTTTCAGTTTGCCTTTGCTCCACTATGTTTCAGTTTTTTGTTTTGTTTTACTGGAATATGCTTTTTTTCTAGTAAAAAAAATTGAAACGAATGGAAAAGATGCAGACAGAAATCTTTCAATTTTTATAGAAACCCATTGGAGTCAATGCAGAAAAACGGAAAAGTTTATTACAGTTTTCATTCTGTTTCTCTGCTCCAAAAAATGGAACAGAGAGATGGGTTCTTTCACAAATGGTTCTTTCACGTGAGCGGCATTATTCCACAATCCGCACTGTGAGGCGCTCCAAAGCCCACAGGTCTACCTACAGAGGTTGGTGTGGAATTGATGGCCGAATTAAGCCATTTGTAATTGTGCGTTAAAATCTGTACAGAGGCTGTGGATTTTGATGCAGAATTTACCATGTCTTTTGGTGCTTAATGCAGGTTAATTCCACTCGTGTTAAACACCCTAAGCAACTTTCGAAAGGGATGGAATTACACCGCAGGATGCAGCCAAATCCACAGCTGCGGAATTTCACAACAAAATCTGCTGATCCAATGGCAGCCTCACATGGGCATATTTGCATGTGTATTTGCGCAGACAATTTTTGCGTGTGCAATACGCAGCGAACAGTGCCCATTGAGCTCAGTTGGTTCATTCTCATGGGTTTTTTACACGCTTGCATTTCACTTGTGCAAAAAAAAAAATGCAACATGCTCTATTTTGGTGCAAATTTGTGCACCAAAGGTCCTCCCAGTCGTCTATGGGAGTGCACAAATGCGCACATATTTATGCTTGGGTATGCGCAAAACATTGCACATACCTGCGAGCACTGGCACCACGTTAAGCTAATTAGGCTTTTAAAGCAGGGCAGAGGTGATTACTTCGCCAGTGTAAATGAGTGGTGCCTGCACGAATACACTTAGCATTTGCGCAGGCACAGGTGCCAAAAAATGCCCACAGTATGCTCTATTTTAGTGCGCATTTGCACACCAAAGGCTCAATTTTTGCGCACCCCGTACCTGCCCAATTTAGGCAATGTAGGTGAAATGCACAGTGCAAAAAGTACAGTAATATGTCAAAAAACTCATGCAAAAAAGGCTCAATCACAGCACAAATATGGTGCGCTACCGCATGCATTTTTGCTCATACTCCCATGCGAGGCAGCCCTAATTGAAGATTTTGATATGGAATTGCAGGCAGGTTTTAAGCCATTTTCAATTCTGCCTCAAAATCCGTAGGTAGCCTGCACATTTTGATGCAGAATTTACTACGGCTTGCGTTGCATCGTGTGGCTTATTCCATCCCATGTGAAAGATCCCTCAGGGTGGTTTCACATGAGTAGAATATTTCCACCATACACATCACGAGATGCAACTAGATCTGCCTCTGATGAGTTCTGTTCCAAAACCTGCACGTTTACAAGCAGATTTTGATGCGGAATTGCCGCCAGAATTAAAGGGGTTGTCCCGCAGCAGCAAGTGGGTCTATACACTTCTGTATGGCCATATTAATGCACTTTGTAATGTACATTGTGCATTAATTATGAGCCATACAGAAGTTATCAGAAGTTTTTCACTTACCTGCTCCGTTGCTGGCGCCCTCGTTTCCATGGAGCCGACTAATTTTCGCCGTCTAATGGCCAAATTAGCCGCGCTTGCGCAGTCCATGTCTTCTTCTTATCTCAATGGGGCTCCGTGTAGCTCCGCCCCGTCACGTGCCGATTCCAGCCAATCAGGAGGCTGGAATCGGCAATGGACCGCACAGAAGCCCTGCGGTCCACCGAGGGAGAAGATGCCGGCGGCCATCTTCAGCCGGTAAGTAAGAAGTCACCGGAGCGCGGGGATTCAGGTAAGCGCTGTGCGGATTTTTCTTTAGGTCCCTGCATCGGGGTTGTCTCGCGCCGAACGGGGGGGGGGGGGGGGGGGGGGGTCGGTTGGAAAAAAAAAACCCGTTTCGGCGCGGGACAACCCCTTTAAGTCATTTTCAATTTGGAGCTGGGCAGCTTTGGTATGGAGCTTTCTGCGTGTTGGTACTCATAATGTGACAAAATTCCGCTACTCTGAAAGCACCCTAAAACGGACACGTGAACTGGCCTAAGCTAGAAAATCATGACCACATCAAATTTTTCAGACAGTAGAAAAAAAATTGCCCTATACTCACTTACTGTCCACGAATCTATGGACAATTGGCCAAGAAGGTGACAAGAAACATCATGCAATGGAAAGCCTATACACTATCCAGTAATTCTATGCAAAACAAACTTCTAGTTTAATACCATCATAAAGATTGTAATCTGATCACAGTCTGACCCATTAATGGCACCACTCCATTATACATCCATTCTACAGAACACCAAATCCTTCTGCTTATGTTACATTTTGCATAAATTTGGTAATACTGGTTTTTATTTAAGCATGACTGATTTTCACAGTAGAGCGGTATCTGACGAAAAGAACCCCAGATTAATGCATTGAACAATATTGTTATTAACTATCACATATGCAGTACATCCAAGTTTTACAAGAATTGCTAGGGAGGATAATTTAACTGACCACTTGACCTAAGTTACATATAAAAAGCTATTCACTCAGCCGTAAGCTTGTAAAAGTCTATCTTCTATAAATCCTGCATCCTTTCCCAAATAATCTTCTGGCAAGGAACTGTTTTTTCTTTAAATGCTCTTTTTTTCTATCAGCGACGCTGCAGGTTTCTGGCCAAACCAACCAAAGAGTATCATTTTGAATTTTAATATTCAGCTGTCCAGAGCGAAAGAATGAATGTTTGTGGTTCACTCCGGCAAACTTACTTTTGGTGGTTTTGTCTGAACTTTTCCAATCATTCAGTACATTGGATAACAATAATTTCGAGTTCAGGGTCTAATCTTCATACAAATGAAAAATGGTTAAAATTAAAAGGATTAAATGTGTCCATTTTATGGTCGTTTACGATTTGATGCTGCTGGGAAAAAGGTAAAACGTTGATTTTCTTCATACCGTTATTTTTTATACATAGGAAAGGTAGACATTATTTTATAATGGGTGCTATTTGCTATATTATAATGTGTGACCTTGATTCAGCATCGAAAGTTGTGATCTGTAAGCACTTCCATATTAAAAGAACAGTGCATGTAAAACCTAGAACATGTGTAGATACTCAGTGCTAAATGGCTATCAAGGTTGTTATATGACTCCTGGGTGATATATAGTATGAGGTGAAAACATGAGGGCTCCATCAAAAAGAACCTCATTATTTTAGGAGAGCGTAACAGCTATAGATCTAAATCCGTGTTCCTTTCTGCTGCTCTCATATATACATAGATACAGTACGTATTCCATTTATTAAACAGAGGTTATTGTTTAACTTTATATGGAAAACTTTCTCACTGCATGCAAGCCCCATAGTTTTATTGATTTTGCCAAGCAACCAATAAAATGTAGAATCAGTGCAGTCTGGTTTACAAGAAACACAATTTATCGTGGAAATGTATCTTACGGCAGGATACCTTCTAGCCACCAAAAAGTGAAACCACCAAACCACATGCTCAGCAATATACTCATTCTTCATTCCTGGTCTCTTACACTTTCCAAATGTTATTGACGCTACCCTTTATTTCACCCGGCTGTTCTCAAGGGTTATTGTTCAGCTCTACATGTGTCCACTAATGAGGGCTAGCAGTAAGTGAACAGATGGATTATAAATAGAGAGATAGATAGCTATGGATAAATATAGATATATAGATAGATAAATAGATATAAATGAGATAGCTAAATAGATAGATGTATAGACACATATGAGATAGCTAAATAGATACATATGAAAAAGATAGATAGATAGATATGAGATAGATAGATAGATAGATAGATAGATAGATAGATAGATAGATATGAGATAGAAAGAAAGAAATAAGATAAATAGATATGAGATAGATAGATAGAAAGAAATGAGATAGATATGAGCTGGATAGATACGAGATAGATAGAGAGATAGATAGATAGATAGATAGATAGATAGATAGGAGATAGATAGATGGATGGATAGATAGATAGATATGTGATAGATAGATAGATAGATAGATATGAGATAGATACATTGATAGATAGATAGATAGATAGATAGATAGGAGATAGATGGATGGATGGATAGATAGATAGATATGAGATAGATAGAGAGATAGATAGATAGATATCAGATAGACAGATAAATAGACAGAAAGAAATGAGATAGATATGAGCTGGATAGATAGATAGATAGATAGATATGAGCTAGATATATAGATAGATAGATATGAGATAGATAGATAGATAGATAGATGCATAGATATGAGATAGATCTGAGATAGATAGATAGATATCAGATAGATAGATAGTAGATAGATAGTAGATAAATACCATATAAGTGAACGCTCTAAACCATGATGAGACTAGCAAAAATTAAATCAGAGCATGGAGTTTAAGGGTCCCCTTAGTCTTTTCCCCTGCAAAAAGGTTTGGACGTTACAACAAAAAGCTTTGCATGTCACAGTTCCTAAAGTAGTTTCCAATTAGATACATCAGTGTAGAAATTAGATTAGAAGCAGGAATTGAAGCAGGCTGAAGACTAAAGGCCCATTTACACCAGCCGATGATCGCTAAAAGATCGCTCAAACGACAGTTTGAGTGACAGCTTTGAGTGATCATTTTGCATAAACTATTAAGTAGCTACTCAGCTATTTAAAAGCAATTAAGTGTGCAAAATGAAGCCTTAGCTGAATGCAGTTAATAGCCCAGGGCTCTTATCTGTGCTCAGATCCTATGTTCTCCAGGGGGAAACAATGCTATCAGCACTCCTCGTGGAGAACTGCTGATAAGGCTGAAGGATGATTTTTAGGTTGGACTGAATTAAATGATCAGCTAGCATTGCCCACAAAGAGCATGATGGGCGCACATTTAGACGCAACAATTATCGCTAAAATGATAGCAAGTTTTTAGCGATCATGGCCTGGTGTAAATGGGCCTTTAGCCAGGTTGAAGCAAATAACCTTAAAAAGAAGAGCAATCAGAAACAATACCGAAAAATCAGGCAGCAGTTGAAGTCCATAAACTTAGCCAAGGGATCAAACCAGGTGTTCAATCAGTAGACATACATTGTTACCAGGGATGAACCAAGAGTGTAAAGCAGAAACAATGATAACCCAGAACAGCCTTTAGTGGAACCTATCAGTCTCAGCAACGAGTCAAAAGATACTGACATTCAGTATTTTTTTAATTAGTACTGACTTCATTTTTTCTTTTATGCACTGCAATGGTGGACAAGTGGTTGTTTTCACTTTTGTCTTGCACTCCATTCACCCTTCTGTCTCAGGTGTCTTAATGAAAGTATATAGCCAGGTATCCTACATTCCTTGAATCCATTTGGAGACCTTTTGGCCCAAGGAGAGGTATCCCTTAGAGGTAGGAATCTGTCCAGTAAGTTTTATCTGGATGTGGCAGATGAGCCCAATGTTTTGATCAAAATTTGCGCTAAGAAGCTTGCATTTTTATGTAGTTAGTATAGACTACACTTGTGCAATTTTATTAAGATATCAAATGCATATGTGTATTTTTGTTACTGTATTTGTCATAGCCAGGGCCTACATGCACATTCACATTTTATTTATTTGTTGGAAGTGCTGACTTTGTTTTTTGTAATGGAGGAGGGACCTGGGGCGATATCTATCTATCTATCTATCTATCTATCTATCTATCTATCTATCTATCTATCTATCTATCTCTATATATATATATTTATATATATACCTTGATGATGTCATCAGTATTTTTCACATGACTTCAAGGGCGAGAAGGTGTAGGGGTGTGAAAGAAGATGGGAAAGCCACTGTTAGAGGTACGGTAGGTGAGGTGAGAAACAGATAGAGATAAAATGAAGTCCATACAGTATATTGATATTTTTTCTGGCATCCTTTAGTTCAAAATGTCATACTGATTTAGTCTGCCATTAAAGCATATAAACATGTGCCCAATACAACAACATTATAAATACCTATGATCCATTACATATATAAAGCTTTTATGGGTTACCTATAAAGAAAGTAATGAGGAGTATGAACAACAAACAATACACTGCACAGATGAAATATAAAGAATCGTAAAGACAAGCAAATACCATAAAGATTGTTATGAAAGAAAGACGTTCAATTTACACAGAGACCAACATGAGAAGTCTTTTGATCACAAAGTGATTAAGTAGGGTCAGTGTGTAAACTAGAGTATAGAGAGAACTTATTGACCATGTTCACTAGTGAACTAGTAATGTAAGGGGTATCATGCTCAGTACTGAGATACAGGCCAATTAATGTAATATATACAGTGGCTCAAGAATTAATTGCACAACACAACTGAGCTAAAATCTATATATTAAAGGGGATAGGATAGTCATTAGAGATGAGCGAACGTGTTCTTCCGAGCTTGATATTCGTGCGAATATTAGGGTGTTCCGGGATGTTCGTTATTCGTAACGAACACCATGCGGTGTTCTGGTTACTTTCACTTCCTTCCCCGAGACGTTAGCGCGCTTTTCTGGCCAATTGAAAGACAGGGAAGGCATTACAACTCCCCCCTGTGACGTTCAAGCCCTATACCACCCCCCTGCTGTGAGTGGCTGGGAAGATCAGGTGTCACCCGAACATAAAAGTCGGCCCCTCCCGCGGTTCGCCTCAGATGCCGTGTGAGTTAGATGAGGGACAGTGCTGTTTGTACCGGAGCTGCTGTAGGGAAAGAATTGGTAGTTAGTGTAGGCTTCAAGACCCCCCAAAGGTCCTTATTAGGGCCACTGATAGCTGTGTGTTGGCTGCTGTTAGCAGTGGCAATTTTTTTTTCCCTCAAAATCGGCTCTGCAGAGCGTTGCACCTGGCATTAGGGACAGAAGTGCTGCATAGGCAGGGAGAGTGTTAGGAGTGAGTGTAGCCTTCAAGAACCTCAACGGTCCTTTCTAGGGCCATATTTAACCGTGTGCAGTACTGTCCAGGCTGCTGTTAGCTGTGCTGCATTTTTTTTGCTTCTCAAAATCGCCTCTGCAGAGCATTGCACCCTCCATTGATACTGCAGGGAAAGAATTGTATAGGCAGGGCCACAACACAGTTATTATTCATTGAATATACGCAGTGCTGCCTTTTGCTTGTAAAACAAGTGAAAATAATTCTATTTGTCCTGCCTCTGTCCGTCCTAAGGGCGGTGGACACGTGTCGGCTGCGTGTGCAACCTGTAAAAATCAGACGCACCCAGCTATGTTTTACTCCTGGCTTCGCCATTTGCTTTCCTTAATTGGGAAAAAAAATACCTGCTCTGCCACAGTTAATAACTCTGCTACCCTCACGTTCTGTGACACATTAGCAGGAAAACAGCACAGTTATTAAACTTCTCATGTTCATAGAATATACGCAGTGCTGTCTTTTGGTGCAAAAAAACGGAAAATAATTCTATTTGTCCTGCCTCTGTCCGTCCTAAGGGCGGTGGACACGTGTCGGCTGCGTGTGCAACCTGTAAAAATCAGACGCACCCAGCTACGTTTTACTCCTGGCTTCGCCATTTGCTTTCCTTAATTGGGAAAAAAATACCTGCTCTGCCACAGTTAATAACTCTGCTACCCTCACGTTCTGTGACACATTAGCAGGAAAACAGCACAGTTATTAAACTTCTCATGTTCATAGAATATACGCAGTGCTGCCTTTTGGTGCAAAAAAACGGAAAATAATTCTATTTGTCCTGCCTCTGTCCGTCCTAAGGGCGGTGGACACGTGTCGGCTGCGTGTGCAACCTGTAAAAATCAGACGCACCCAGCTACGTTTTACTCCTGGCTTCGCCATTTGCTTTCCTTAATTGGGAAAAAAAATACCTGCTCTGCCACAGTTAATAACTCTGCTACCCTCACGTTCTGTGACACATTAGCAGGAAAACAGCACAGTTATTAAACTTAGATTATACATTCACTAGAGGCAGTGGGGCCTTTCGTTTTCAAAAAAGGGAAAAAATTATATTTGGCCTGCAGTCTTGCGCCAATTTATTAGCTGCCTGTGAAATCAAATCACTGGTAATACAGCATGCTGAGGGGTAGGGGTAGGCCTAGAGGACGTGGACGCGGCCGAGGACGCGGAGGGCCAAGTCAGGGTGTGGGCACAGGCCGAGCTCCTGATCCAGGTGTGTCGCAGCCGACTGCTGCGCGATTAGGAGAGAGGCACGTTTCTGGTGTACCCACATTCATCGCCCAATTAATGGGTCCACGCGGGAGACGGTTATTAGAAAATGAGCAGTGTGAGCAGGTCCTGTCCTGGATGGCAGAAAGTGCTTCGAGCAACCTATCGTCTACCCGCAGTTCTGCGCCGTCCACTGCTGCAAATCCGAATCCTCTGTCTGCTGCTCCTCCTTCCTCCCAGCCTCCTCACTCCACTACAATGACACCTGCTCAGGAGCGGGAACACTCCCAGGAACTGTTCTCGGGCCCCTGCTTAGATTGGGCAGCAGCGGTTCCTCTCCCACCAGAGGAGTTTATCGTCACTGATGCCCAACCATTCGAAAGTTCCCGGGGTCCGGGGGAAGAGGCTGGGGACTTCCGCCAACTGTCTCAACAACTTTCTGTGGGTGAGGAGGACGATGACGATCAGACACAGTTGTCTTGCAGTGAGGTAGTAGTAAGGGCAGTAAGTCCGAGGGAGCAGCGCACAGAGGATTCGGAGGAAGAGCAGCAGGACGATGAGGTGACTGACCTCACCTGGTGTGCAACGCATACTCAGGAGGACAGGTCTTCAGAGGGGGAGTCAAGGGCATCAGCAGGGCAGGTTGCAAGAGGCAGTGCGGTGGCCAGGGGTAAAGGCAGGGCCAGACCGAATAATCCACCAAGTGTTTCCCAAAGCGCCCCCTCGCGCCATGCCACCCTGCAGAGGCCGAGGTGCTCTAAGGTCTGGCAGTTTTTCACAGAGACGCCTGACGACCGACGAACAGTGGTGTGCAACCTTTGTCGCGCAAAGCTCAGCCGGGGAGCCAACACCAACAGCCTCACCACCACCACCATGCGCAGACATATGATGGCCAAGCACCCCGCAAGGTGGGACGAAGGCCGTTCAGCGCCTCCGGTTTGCACCCCTGCCTCTCCCCCTGTGCCCCAACCTGCCACTGAGATGCAACCCCCCTCTCAGGACACAGGCACTACCGTCTCCTGGCCTGCACCCACACCCTCACCTCCGCTGTCCTCGGCCCCATCCAGCAGTGTAGTTCAGCGCACCGTCCAGCCGTCGCTTGCGCAACTGTTGGAGCGCAAGCGCAAGTACGCCGCCACGCACCCGCACGCTCAAACGTTAACCGTCCGCATAGCAAAATTCATCAGCCTTGAGATGCTGCCGTATAGGGTTGTGGAAACGGAGTCCTTCAAAAGTATCATGGAGGCGGCGGCCCCGCGCTACTCAGTTCCCAGTCGCCACTACTTTTCCCGATGTGCCGTCCCAGCCCTGCACGACCACGTCTCCCGCAACATTGTACGCGCCCTCACCAACGCGGTTACTGCCACGGTCCACTTAACTACGGACACGTGGACAAGCACAGGCGGGCAGGGCCACTACATCTCCCTGACGGCACATTGGGTGAATTTAGTGGAGGCTGGGACAGAGTCAGAGCCTGGGACCGCTCATGTCCTACCCACCCCCAGAATTGCGGGCCCCAGCTCGGTGGTGGTATCTGCGGAGGTGTATGCTTCCTCCACTAAAGCACCCTCCTCCTCCTCCTCCTCCTCTGTCTCGCAATCAAGATGTGTTAGCAGCAGCATGTCGCCAGCAGTCGGTGTCGCGCGGTGTGGCAGCACAGCGGTGGGCAAGCGTCAGCAGGCCGTGCTGAAACTACTCAGCTTAGGCGATAAGAGGCACACGGCCCACGAACTGCTGCAGGGTCTGACACAGCAGACCGACCGCTGGCTTGCGCCGCTGAGCCTCCAACCGGGCATGGTCGTGTGTGACAACGGCCGTAACCTGGTGGCGGCTCTGCAGCTCGGCAGCCTCACGCACGTGCCATGCCTGGCCCACGTCTTTAATTTGGTGGTTCAGCGCTTTCTGAAAAGCTACCCACGCTTGTCAGACCTGCTCGTAAAGGCGCCGGCTCTGCGCACATTTTCACAAGTCCCACACGGACGCTGCCACCCTGCGCACCCTGCAACATCACTTTAAGCTGCCAGTGCACCGACTGCTGTGCGACGTGCCCACACGGTGGAACTCTACGCTCCACATGTTGGCCAGGCTCTATGAACAACGTAGAGCTATAGTCGAATACCAACTCCAACATGGGCGGCGCAGTGGGAGTCAGCCTCCTCAATTCCTTTCAGAAGAGTGGGCCTGGTTAGCAGACATCTGCCATGTCCTTGGTAATTTTGAGGAGTCTACCCAGGTGGTGAGCGGCGATGCTACAATCATTAGCGTCACCATTCCTCTGCTATGCATCTTGAGAAATTCCCTGCAAACCATAAAGGCAGCTGCTTTGCGCTCGGAAACGGGGGCGGGGGAAGACAGTATGCCGCTGGATAGTCAGGGCACCCTCCTGTCTATTTCTCAGCGCGTACAGGAGGAGGAGGAGGAGCATGAGGAGGATGAGGAGGAGGGGGAAGAGACAGCTTGGGCCGCTGCTGACGGTACACCGGCTGATTGCCTGTCATCCTTTCAGCGTGTATGGCCTGAGGAGGAGGAGGAGGAGGAGGAGGATCCTGAAAGTGATCTTCCTAGTGAAGACAGACATGTGTTGCGTACAGGTACCCTGGCACACATGGCTGACTTCATGTTAGGATGCCTTTCTCGTGACCCTCGCGTTGCACGCATTCTGGCCACGACGGATTACTGGGTGTACACACTGCTCGATCCACGGTATAAGGATAACCTGCCCACTCTGATTCCCGAAGAGGAAAGGGGTTCGAGAGTGTTGCTATACCACAGGACCCTTGCGGACAAGCTGATGGTAAAATTCCCAGCCGACAGCGCTAGTGGCAGAAGGCGCAGTACCGAGGGCAAGGTAGCAGGGGATGTGCGTAGATCGAGCAGCATGTACATCCCAGGCAGTGCAACAGTCTTTAAGGGCCTGGCCAGCTTTATGGCTCCCCACCAAGACTGTGTCACCGCTCCCCAGTCACGGCTGAGTCGGCGGGAGCACTGTAAAAGGATGGTGAGGGAGTACGTAGCGGATCGCACGACCATCCTTGGTGACGCCTCTGCCCCCTACAACTACTGGGTGTCGAAGCTGGACACGTGGCCTGAACTAGCGCTGTATGCCCTGGAGGTGCTTGCTTGTCCTGCGGCTAGCGTCTTGTCGGAGAGGGTGTTTAGTGCGGCTGGGGGAATCATCACAGATAAGCGTAGCCGCTTGTCAACCGACAGTGCCGACAGGCTAACACTCATCAAGATGAACAAAGCCTGGATTTCCCCAGACTTCTCTTCTCCACCAGCGGACAGCAGCGATACGTAAGCAATACGTAGGCTGCACCCGCGGATGGAAGCTACGTTCTCTCTCACCATCCAAAACGGGGACATTTCTGCTTCATCAATCTGTGTCTAATATTCCTCCTCCTCCTCCTGCTCCTCCTCCTGAAACCTCACGTAATCACGCTGAAGGGGCAATTTTTCTTAGGGCCACAAGGCTCACTCAAATAATTTTTCTGAACAATTTTTATAAGTTTCAATGCGCTTAAAAGCGTTGGAACTTTAACTTGAACCAATTTTTCGTTCAACTGGGCTGCCTCCAGGCCTAGTTACCACTTAAGCCACATTAACCAAAGCGATTAATGGGTTTCACCTGCCCTCTTGGCTGGCCATGGCCAATTTTTGGGATGTACATTAGTACTGTTGATACAGCAATTTTTGTGGGCCCTCGCCTACAGTGTAATCAAATTAATTTTTAGCCCACCTGCATTACAGCTGACGTTACCTCAGCTGTGTTGGGCAATGCAATGGGATATTTTTATGTACCGCCGGTGGGTTCCAGGGAGCCACCCATGCTGTAGGTGCACACTGAGTTTTTAATACATCTGTACACTTCTAAAGAACCCCAGTCTGACTGGGGCATGCAGTGTGGGCCGAAGCCCACCTGTATTACGCACGACATTACTACCTCAGCTGTGTTGGGCAATGCAATGGGATATTTCTATGTACCGCCGGTGGCTTCCTGGCACCCACCCAGGCAGTGGGTCCACAGGGAGTTTAACCTACATGTGTCCACTTGTAAAGAACCCCAGTCTGACTGGGGCATGCAGTGTGGGCCGAAGCCCACCTGCATTAAGCACGACATTACTACCTCAGCTGTGTTGGGCAATGCAATGGGATATTTTTATGTACCGCCGGTGGGTTCCAGGGAGCCACCCATGCTGTAGGTGCACACGGAGTGTAACCTACATGTGTCCACTTGTAAAGAACCCCGGTCAGACTGGGGCATGCAGTGTGGGCCGAAGCCCACCTGTATTATGCACGACATTACTACCTCAGCTGTGTTGGGCAATGCAATGGGATATTTCTATGTACCGCCGGTGGCTTCCTGGCACCCACCCATGCTGTGAGTCGACAGGGACTTCACAATAGGGAGTTGTACCTGCCTGTGTCTATGAATTAAAAAGCCCGGTCTAACTGGGGCATGCAGACACCTTGACAGAATGAATAGTGTGTGGCACATAGGTTCCCCATTGCTATGCCTACGTGTGCAGCTCCTGATGGCGGTGGCACAGGATTCTATTTCTCATTGCTTCTGTACAGCATTGTGGGCTATCGCCCCGCCCCTTTTAAAGAGGGCCGCTGCCTAGCCATGCCAACCCTCTGCAGTGTGTGCCTGCGGTTCCTCCTCATGGCAGACGCACTTCTAAATAGACATGAGTGTGGCGTGGCATGAGGGCAGCTGAAGGCTGCGCAGGGACACTTTGGTGTGCGCTGTGGGGGGGAGGGGGGGGCGGTTGGTCAGCATGTAACCCAGGAGAAGTGGCAGCGGAGTGTCATCCAGGCAGTGATTGTGCTTTGTTGTAGCTAGTGTGGTGCTTAGCAAAGGTATGCCATGCTAATGAGGGCTTTTCAGAAGTAAAAGTTGTTGGGAGGGGGGGGGGCCCACTCTTGCCGGTATTGTGGCTTAATAGTGGGACCTGTGAACTTGAGATGCAGCCCAACATGTAGCCCCTCGCCTGCCCTATCCGTTTCTGTGTCATTCCCATCACTTTCTTGAATTGCCCAGATTTTCACACATGAAAACCTTAGCGAGCATCGGCGAAATACAAAAATGCTCTGGTCGCCCATTGACTTCAATGGGGTTCGTTGTTCGAAACGAACCCTCGAACATCGCGGGAAGTTCGTTCCGAATAACGAACACCCGAACATTTTGGTGTTCGCTCATCTCTAATAGTCATCAATATCAGATTGTTGGGGGTTACCACTGGGACTTCCACAGATCACCTGATTTAAGATGCCATGGCACTCGGTTGACCGTTGTGACCTTCTTTCATGCCTGTGATGTCATGTTCGTCAGTCACGTGGCCTAAGAGCAGCTCAGTCCCATTCAAGTGAATAGGATTGAGCTGCTATATCAGGCATCTGAGCCCTGTGAGCTGTAGCCTCCCACCAATCAATATTGATCCCGGATAGGTCATCAATATCTTAGTCGTGAGGCAATAGTATAGGTCATATAATTATATACCATAAAATAAATTCTTAAGCAGGGAGAAATTGAAAAAGAAAACTGTAATTGCGCCATTTTCTTTGGGTGGTGGGAAGTTTTTATATTATTCAAAGTTAAGTAAGAATGACATGAACTTTGTTCTATAGGTCAGTAGAAATATGATGATACCATATTAATATAGTTTTTTAAAAATGTTTTTCTACTTTTAAAAATTAAATACATATATATATTTTTAAAATATAAATTGCTTTCCGTCGCCATATTCTGAGACCTGTAATATTTTTATTTTTATGTCAACTGGGTTGTATGAGGGCTCATTTTTTAGGAGGTGAGCTGTAGTATTTATTAGTAACATTTTTGATCACTTTTTATTCAAATTTTTTTGGGAGCTGGGACAGCTGTCAATTCTGTCAATTCTGCTTTTCCGTGTTTTTATGGCTTTTACTATACAGAATAAATATTGTGATATTTTAAATAGTTTAGACTTTTTTAAAAAATTGTTTAGATTTTCTTAATGTCAAAAATAGGAAAAGGGTTGTTTTTTTACTTTTTCAAAAAAATTTATACTGTTACAAAACCCCCCAAAAAACTTTATTAAATATTTTTTACACTTTTATT
Source organism: Eleutherodactylus coqui (assembly GCF_035609145.1). Lineage (NCBI taxonomy): Eukaryota > Metazoa > Chordata > Amphibia > Anura > Eleutherodactylidae > Eleutherodactylus > Eleutherodactylus coqui. The sequence continues at coordinate 136,975,945 of NC_089837.1, read as the reverse complement.
TAGTCCCCACAGGTCATTTGAGTGCTTGTTCTATATACTGCCATACTTTTAATGTTGCCTATGAAGCTCTGTCATTGATAATGTTACCGTGCGGTGGTTGCTGGTCCTCCCGGGGCAGTGGTGTGTGGGGTCCCGCGGTCGGGGCGCGAGTGCCTGGCCAGCGTGGTGCTGGTGGCTCGCAGCGCCGTGCGCGCTTGCACCTGTGAGTGCAGCTGCCATGCACAAGCTCCCTTTTATTAGGTTCTGTGGGGAATTGGCTCCCTCTCTCTGCCCCTGGGCGGAGGCTTTTGTTTAAAGTTCGGACAGAGACTGACAATCACTGCCAGTTATTGGTTTCCCTCAGTGTGCTGGCTAGTCTGCCTCTGTTGGTCTCCTGCTTCTGTCATCTTGTCATACTTTGCTATTATCCACCAGGTTTTTCCATCTGGCTCAGTTCTACTTAGTATTGCTCGTGTTGGTTATTTACATCTGACTTTTCTATCAGTATTCTACCCTTTCCATCAAGGCACGTCAGCGTCCCTTTTCGGTCCCTAGTGAGAGTAGGGACCACCACCCAGTTGCCCGCCTGGGGTTAGCCAGGAGTGGAGGCAAGTAGGCAGGGACAGGGGTTGTGGGTGAGATCTAGGGCACCCAGGCTGGCATATCAAGGGTAGTATATTGTAACATAATAACTGGCCCTTAAAATTGCTCTCCAATGGAGGCCATGAGTACCCTCACAAGTCTGTTGCAGGATTTAGTGGTCGTGATCCAAGACCTGTCCATTCGTATGGTGGCCCAGGAGCAGCGTGAGTTAGTGCATGTTTCTACCGCCCCTTCTATTCCTGAGCCCAAGTGTCCCCTTCTTGAGGTATTTTCAGGGGAGAGGAGCAAGTTTTGTTTTGTTTTTCAGCAGGCATGTAAACTGTATTTTCGGATGCAGCCCCGTTCCTCCGGCTCAGAATCCCAGAAGGTTGGATTGATTATGTCCTTACTTCGGGGTTCCCCCCAGACATGGGCCTACTCCTTACCCGAGAGTTCGGCTTGCCTGCAGTCAGTTAATTTGTTTTTTTGGGGAACTTGGAAGTATTTTTGATGAGCCGAACCGTGCGAGGTTGGCGGTATCCCATCTCATGTCTCTACATCAGGGGCAGCAGTGGGTAGAGGACTATTGCTCTAAATTTAAACTGCGTGCAGGTGAAACCTCTTGGAATGATAGCGCCCCCTGAAGATGTGTTTTTGTTGGGTCTTTCTGACGCGGTCAAGGATCTACTCATTTCTCATCCCGCTCCCGTGACACTCAATGATGCGATGGAATTGGCGGTCAAAGCTGACAGAAGGCGGAGATCTAGAAAAGAGGAACGTCAGGCCTGTAGGGCTAGGGAATCTGACAGACCTGCTCCCACTTCTCCCATGCCAACTTCTGGTATCGAGCCTATGAAAGTGGATCACCTAAGTCCCGAGGAACGGCAACGGTTCCAGATGACTCATCGCCTCTGCCTCTATTGTGGGAAAGCCGGACATCGTGTAGCGACCTGTCCTCAGAAGCGTCTACAACATCGGTCTGAACCGGCGGAAAACTTCAGATTCTAGGCAATTTTTGGGAGGATTGCCTAGGATCACAGGTACTCCCTAAATTATTGGTGCCTTGTCAGAATGGCTTCCAGAATTTCACTAGGTCCGGTCAAGCTTTTATTGATTCGGGGGCTGCTGCCAATTTGATTAGTTTAAGTTTTGTCAGACCTTCACTAGTATTGATTCTACACCTCTGTCTACAGGGGTTGTACAATGGAGGACTCCCATGTTACAGTTCACTGTGGGTGTTCTCCATTCTGAGAATCTGTCGTTTTTGGTAATGGAAAGGATGTCTGTTAATGTAGTGCTCGCTATGCCCTGGTTGGCACTGCACAATCCCCGATTTGATTGGTCCACTCAGGATTTGACACATTGAGGGTTGTCCTGTCATAGTCACCTAGCTACTATATCCATGTGTTCAGCAGATACCATACTTATTCCTGAGTATTTGTCTGATTTTCATGATGTACTTTCCAAGAAACTGTCTGAGACTTTGCCTCCCCATAGGGAGTGGGACTGTGGTATTGATTTGGTCCCTGACAGTCCCATCCCTAAGGAGCCATTTTCAATTTGTCTGGGCGTGAGCACAAAGCCCTTAAGTCCTATATTTCGGAGTCTCTGGCCAAACAACATATCAGGCCGTCCAGTTCCCCTGCCGCGGCAGGTCTCTTCTTTGTAGAGAAGAAGGATGGGACATTGAGGCCTTGTGTGGATTATCGGGCTTTGAATAAAATTACAGTGAAGAACCAGTGCTCCGTGCCCCTGATTCCGGATTCATTGAATCAGGTGGTAGGGGCCCACTGGTTTTCCAAATTGGACTTAAGGGGGCTTACAATTTAATTCGCATCCGAAAGGGAGATGAGTGGAAGACCGCGTTCAACACCTCGTTTGGACATTTTGAATGTCTAGTCGTGCCCTTTGGACTTTGTAATGCCCCCCTGTGTTCTAGGGATTTATGAACTGGGTCTTCCACGACTTTCTGGGGGTATTTTTGGTCATATATCTCTATGACTTTCTGGTGTACTCCCCAGACTGGGATTCACATGTGCGGCACCTGAGGCTGGTTCTGACCCGTTTGCGTGAGTACCAACTTTTTGTCAAGTTGGAGAAATGCATTTTTGGTACTAACCAAGTGCCTTTCCTTGGTTATGTGATTTCACCCACGGAGATTCAAATGGAGTCTGATAAAGTGGCAGCAATCTCCCAATGGGTCAGACCAGATAACCTGAAAGCTCTCCAGCGGTTTTTAGGTTTCGCAAATTTCTACCGTAGATTCATTAAGAATTATTCTGTTATTGCTCAACCCCTGACCAATCTGACCAAGAAGAGTGCCGACTTGGCAAGATGGTCGCCAGAGGCCCTAGAGGCTTTTAGTCATCTCAAAAGGGCGTTTACAGCTGCCCCGGTGCTAGTACAGCCTGACGCGTGGTGACCGTTCTTCATTGAGGTCGATGTGTCTGAGGTCGGGGATGGGGCTGTAGTGTCTCAGGAAGTCAGCGGGAGACCTGGGTATAGTCCATGTGTGTTCTTCTCATGGAAGTTCAGTTTGGCGGAACGCAACTACGACGTGGGTAATCGTGAGTTATTGGCTGCCCCAGTGCTAGTACAGCCTGACGTGCGGTGACCGTTCTTCATTGAGGTTGATGTGTCTGAGGTGGGGGCGGGGGCTGTATTGTCTCAGGAAGTCATCGGGAGACCTGGGTATAGCCCATGTGCGTTCTTCTAGCGGAAGTTCAGTTTGGCGGAACGTAACTACGACGTGGGTGATCTTGAGTTATTGGCAATGAAGTGGTCTCTAGAAGACACACACTTGAATATGGTGTGCTGTGCTGTCAGCTTGCTCACTTCATATATCTCACGATACACTCCTTGCTCAAGCGGGTTCACCTGCCCCCGGTCCTGGGCTTTAAACAGCAAAAAATTCCATGCAGGAAAAAGTATCATCCTCGCTTGCTTGCAGAGTAAAATGTTTAATCTTTTTTTATTTAGTCATATTTAAAATTGCCAGGTATACACATCTCTAACCAGACGCGTATCGGCTGTACAGAGCCTTCGTCAGTGGTTTTCGGTCTCTAAAAGAGTGGCGTCACCATCTTGAGGGGGTAAGGCATCCCATTACTGTGTATACTGATCATAAAAACTTGGTATACCTAGCCAATGCTAAGAGACTCACAGCTCGTCAGGCCAGGTGGGCGTTATTTTTCGCCAGGTTTAACCTCGTCGTTACATATATTGCAGGGGAGAAGAACGTGAAGGCAGACGCCCTCTCACCGAGTTTCGGTTTGCCGGAAAGTGAGACAGTGGCTCCCGAGAATATCTTGGCACCTGGGGTGATGGTGGCAGCTGTAGAATCTGATCTCGTTCCTCATCTACAAAATTGTCAGCAGGACGCTCCCCCAGGGGTGTCGGAGGGCAGATGGTTTGTGCCAGAGACCTTGCGTCTCAGAGTCATTGAAGAGTCTCACTCATCTGTTCTCGCAGGCCATCCGGGGTCCAGGGGACTCTGGATCTTTGTACTAGACACTACTGGTGGCCAGGCATGTCTCGGGAGATCTGCGACTTTGTTAAGGGATGTTCTCTCTGTGCAAGCAGTTAAAGTCGTCGTCATTCGGAGGGGCCTCTGAGACCGTTACCGGTGCCTTTTCATCCATGTTCGCATTTATCGGTAGATTTTATCACCGATCTACCTGAGTCTCAGAAGTTCACCACTATCCTAGTTGTTGTACACTGTTTCTCAAAAATGGCACATTTCGTGGGGTTAAAGAAGCTACCTTCTGCGATTTTCCAAGATTTTTGTAAAATAAATCATTCGTCTACATTGGGTTCCCGAGAACATTGTATCTGACCGCGGTGTTCAGTTTGTTGCGCAATTTTGGTGAGCCTTCTGTAGAAACTTGGGAACATCGCTTTCCTTCTCGTCAGCATTCCACCCGCAAACTAATGGTCAGACGGAGCGGAAGAACCAGGATTTAGTGCAATATTTACGGTTGTTTGCTAGCGAAAAGGCTCATCAGTGGGCAGAATTCCTGCCGTTGGCAGAGTTTCTGCTAAACAACCGTACTTGTTCTTCCACTGGGGTATCTCTATTCCTGTGCGTATATGGTCAGCATCCTTGCTTCCTTACAGCTATTTCTACTCCGTCTGCCTGTCCTGCAGCTGATGTCGCCACAGATGCACTGCAGGGGGTATGGAAAGAAGTACAGACGAACCTGGAAGTAATGGGGACTCGTATGCAGTTGCGTAGTGGGAAGAGTCTGTCAATATCTGAACTTTATAGGGTGGGACAGAAGGTATATTTGTCTTCTAGAAATCTCAAATTGAAGGTTCCATCTTTGAAACTGGCACCGCGTTACGTGGGTCATCACGTGTGTAGTAAATCCGCTTGCTTATGAACTTGATTTGCCAGCTACATGGAGGGTTCATAGAGTTTTTCGTGAGTTATTATTGAAAACTTTTGTCCCTTTTGAAAGATCAGCGATCAGTTATCAGGAAATTACAGTGGGATACAGCTGATACTATTATTTCAGCTGTATCCTGCTCCCTGGAGACAGGCAGGGTATGAAGAACTGTCTTCTGCATCCCCCGCTCGAAGTGCTCCGCTGTATAACAGCGGGGCACTTCGAGCGGGGAACAGCTGGATGCAGAAGACCAGCGGCCCCGCTTGTCTTCTGCATACCCTGGTCAGAGGGCAAGGTGATCGCTCAATGTTTGAGCGATCACCTTGCGCTGAATGCACACAACGATTATCACTCAAAAATCGTTCAAAAGATTTTTTGAGCAATAATCGTTGTGTCTAAACTAGCCATTACTTAAACATTAATAAACGTTGCGAAACTTTATAAACTTTTTAGTCCTTGCAGCAATGTTTCTGCTATGTTAAAGTTTTTTAGAAAAACTTGAGAAACAAGAAAAATGTGAAAAACACAGAGCAGTGTCTCTTATGTAAAGAGTTCTTATGGTTAGAGTCCATTTTAGCACTGAAAGCGAGGTTTACAGCACTGGATCACTTGGGCCACTAAGATCTCCTCTTCTTCTTCTAAGGTCCAGCTGGAGGGTGAGGCAACACTACTCCAGGAGCGTACCCCCAGCAACGCGACTGAAGAAGGGCTGTCTAGATCTCGCTTGTTTCGTGCCACTGTCCTGAGTGGCGTGGCTGGAGAAAGTTCCTCTATAGCGGCTGGCCTAGACAAGGGAGGGTGTAGCTTCCTCCCAACTTGCAAGTGCTCTTAGGCACTGCTGCAAACTTGTACCCCAGTATCCTCAAATTTCCGTAGAATGGGATGCAACCACAGGGACAAAACTGCATGGGCCATCCAGCCAGTATTCCTCCGGGCTCTGGCCGGCTGGAGAGATCTCCTCTGGAGCTACCATTTCTTTCCTGATGGCGCCGGGTTAACCTTCTCCGCATCCATTCTGCTGCTCGTCTGGCCAATAATGCTTTGGGCCAAGGAGTCTGCAGCCGCAGTTAGCTCCTCCCACTCTGGGCACCAGCAAGTCCATGAAGCAGGGGTAGTCCTCCCCCTTACTTTGTGCCAGGCCAGAGCGTTGTCATTTTGGCACCAAGCAACTTTGGCGGGAGTGAGTCACAGAGAACAGCATAAACACATGATAGGCGCCATCTTAGGTGGCCCCACTGAAACTTTTATGAGCATCCATTAACTTAATTATGCAGATCAGGTCAGATCCTGTTCATGGGACGCCAAAGTTATTTGTATTGTCCTGTGAGAGATGCCGAATAATGTAATGCCACAGGGAAAATGAACACTGCAGCTTGTGTATGGCCGGAGCTCTAGTCCTTGTCACGGTGTAGCCGAGTGGTAACACAGGGGAATGGAGGTATATATGTATATCACGTCGTGACGCCACCATTTCCACACCGTTATTCCATGTGGTGGAGTAATAAACACTGGACAAGTGCATCGTACCTCGGGTCCTCGGAAACGGTTGAGGCCCAGTAAAACTTTACTTAGATAAACTTTGCAAACAGGTAATTACAGGTACATTCACAGCAGTAGTTACAGGCAGAAGCTCAGAGGTTGGGAGGAAAAATATACAGGAACAATAGTCTACGTTATCTATATGTCACCGGTCCTGGACATGAGATATACTCTGGAGGAGGTAAAAGTAGAGACCTCTCCACATACTCTCTGGCAAGAAATCACTTAGAAGAAGGCTTAGCCTAGATGCACCCCGCACATCATTCTCGTGGGTGTCACTACCACGTCCCTCTGTGTGGTGATCCTATTAGTGGATAGCCACACAGGAATAATAAACGCCTGTAGTGTGAACGGATACCTGGTTTGTGTGATGTAGGATGTTGGGGGTTGTGTACTCTCTCTTTCTCTGGAATGGACTCACTCCTATTACATCCACTCTACATGCGCTTTGGGTAGTCGTTCCTCTTTCTCCATCTTCACCAACACGGAAGCTGATGGGGCTCCCATGCAGTTCTGTATTAGTCCCCGCAGCAGGTAAGATGGAACCCTACTCTAACACAGATTGAAGAAGCCCCTTTCAGACACTCACATTTATCAACTCACTTGTACCACATGACACTGTAAGATCGATACATTCAGCATGCAGACAGAGCTGACGAGCAATGATTCTAAGGGAATTAACCCTTTAGATAGTTTTGCACAGTGCATCCACATAAGACAATACATGTACGACAATTATGGAGGGGACCAGGATGTTATTTTGGGACACTACATCAGCAGTAGCCACCAGCCGTCAGAAACAACCGATAGCCACTGGGTATGGAGCGAACTTAAATATATGAATTGCAGTCGTGAAGGGTTCAATCAATGGACCATTTTATTTCTAAAAATGAGGCAACAAGCGTATGGTTACTTTCTTGTTTCCAAGGCACACGCTTGAAAGCCCAACACAGTCTCAAAAATTCTATATACAGTTTGACTAGGTAACCATCTTCCGCAATAGAGCAACTGTAAAGTCTGACTGCCCAATAAATGTTCCCAATGGCTTTTTTTCAGGGAGAGATGACTTCTTCCACTCGCACCAAGTGTGTAAGCCTCTTCTAAGGTAGCATCCTGATCCACTCACATTACTCATCACGAACCGAACATTCCAGGACTGGGACCTGAACCCTGATCTCTCCATTGGTACTTGTAGCCTTGACCATCAGGTTATCCAAAGCTTTTCTGTCCCTACCCATTGTTTAGCTATGTGCTTCATGCATCCTGGGATTAAGGCCCATTTACACCAGCAGATGATCGCTAAAAGATCGCTCAAACGACAGTTTGAGTGGCAGGTTTGAGCGATCATTTTGCATAAACTATTAAGTAGCTACTCAGCTACTTAAGTACCAAATGAAGCCTTAGCTGAATGTAGTTAATAGCCTAAGGTCTATTATCTGCGCTCAGATCCTTTGTTCTCCATGGGGAAACAATGCTATCAGCACTCCCCGTGGCGAACTTCTGATAAGGCTGAACTACGATTTTTAGGTTGGACTTAATTTAACGATCAGCTAGCAGTGCCCAAGAAGCACATGATGGGCTTACATTTAGACGCAACGATTATCGCTAAAACGATCGCTGATTAGCGTTTTTTTAGCGATCATCGGCTGGTGTAAATGGGCCTTAAAGTAGTGACTCCATTCAAACTCTCAGCCTTGGACTTCCTGTGTCTTAGTATACTTGCTGTTTAGTGCATTATTTTGATCTTTGATCCCTGTGTACCAAACTCTGCGTATATCTGACTGCAGCTGATCTTCAGTCCCTGTGTACTGAACTCTATTTATATCCGACTATGGCTGATTTCCAATACCTGTGTATCAAACTTTGCTTATATCCAACTTCGGCTGCCTCTCCCATTGGATTCCAGACCATAACCAACATTGTTACATTACTTCTCTTCTGGAGCCAGTCTCTAAGGTTGCGCTTACACATAGCTGTGGCAAAGCACTGCAATTCTTTGATTTTCGGCTGCAGGGACCCGCGTGTGGTAGAGCATCCTATCATTGTAATAGGTGATGAAGTGCACTAAACGGACAAAGATAGAGGAGAGAGCACTTGAAAATCGCCATCCAGCGCCGCAATTCGAAACGCATGTCTGCCAGGCTCCGTTATACCCCGGTGTTCAAAACACCATATTAATGGAGGTGAAAAGCGCCTGTGTGAGAGAGGCCTAAGTGATGGAAACTTACTACCACAGTTTTCTCTGACATCTCTCAGGGCTGTCATTGGCGGGTATTTTAACTTTACTATGCGTCCTTTGTCACAGCAGTGGCCCTCAGACTCTACCAGACCCCCAGGCACAGCACAGCACTTATCATTTGAGTGCACATGACCAACTTTTTATAGCACCAATTTACGCCTATTAAATAGACTCTGCAACTCCTTCCCTTTTACAACATGTGCTTGTGTGCTACATGTGCCAAACAATGTTCTTAAAGAGACAATCCCTAAAAAGGTGGCTCAATGCCCAGGACATTTAATATACAAATATGCTATTACTTATCCTCATCAGAATTCACGTATATTGCTGACGATAAGTAAGCTGCAAGTTTTCTTCAATAATATAATAGTTTTCTTTTAAATATAGATTCAAAAAATATTGGTACGACCATTATTAGCAATTGGTGAAGCTGCCCAACAACAATAAAAGCATTGCGGTACTTTCTGAAATGCTTAATAAGGAAGAACACTTATTAAAAGGGCTTATGCCAACATGCACAACCATTTTTAGAATACGGATCCAGGGCTGATCAGCCATTGGAGGGGTTCTTTTAACCCCTTAAGGATCAGGCTGTTTTGTACCTTAAGGACCAGACACTTTTTAGGGTTTTTACCCATGTGGTAGTTTTATTGCCCTATTTTTTTACTTTAACTACCAAAATTATTTTTGCTGCGTTTTTCTTTCCATGACTTATAGGATTATTTTTTAATATCCTTTTCACTGGCTTTTTCAGTTATTTAGTTTTATTGGGTGTAAAAAGCTAAAAGAAATGATTTTTTTTAACATTTATAGTTTTTTTTTTTTTCAAAATTAGTATATGTATGCTAAAGTATGAGAACAGGTTCTTCATTTTGTTTTGGACGTTTTGATGTATAATATGTATGGTTTTGGATTACAGGTTGTATATAGCGACGGTTTTGGGTTATTTTCTTTTTTATATATGTATTGTTGTTTTATTCTGTAATTTTGCTTTACTTCCGTATGTAATTGTGTTTTTTACTATCTATGTCCCCCATAACGCCATCTAAAACCTCTGGGGGACATTCACATGTTTAGTTTTTTTTTCATTTGACACTTTCCCACTGTAGCTGGGGCACTCATAGGAACACCAGTTACAGGGAAAAATATCCACTGTAGTGACAATAGTCACTGGCAGAGCTTATTAGGGTCTAGGACCCTGAAGCTCTGCTGTGACAGAGGTCACCCGGCGGTCACTGACTGCTGACTCGCATAGTAAATGAAAGAATTCCACTTTCACTTTTTAGTACATTGCACTCATTGAGCAATTTGTACGAAATAAAGGAGGCAAAAAGGGTTAAAACCCACTTCTCCCTCCTCCTTTGGGTTATCAGCTGACAATTCGTCCTGATTCTGATTGATTGCAGAGCAGGAGGCTTAAATCCCCGCCGTAATTATACATACAGCTGGGCTTTAGGGCTTATTCAGATGACCCTATATTGGCCGGGTATTCATGCCCGGCCGATATACGGCGTCCCTCTCTGCAGGGGGAGGAGGCTGAAAGTGTCGGGAGCAGTGCTCTGAGCTCCCACCCCCTCTCCGCCCCTCGGCACTATTTGCAATGAGAGGGGGTAGGGCAGGGGCAGAGCTAAGTCCTTGAACTTAGCTCCGCCTCCCCTGCCCCTCTCATTGCAAATAGTGCAAAGGGGCGGAGAGGGGGTGGAGAGGAGGCGGAAAGGGGGCAGGAGCTCAGTGCACTGCCTCCGGCTCTTCCAGCCTCCTCCTCCTCCTGCAGAGAGGGACGCCGATATACGGTCATCTGAATAAGCCCTTAAGCCCAGGACCGAGCATTATATATTTACAGTGCTTGGTCCCTATTGGGTTAAGGAGGTTTTCATCACATTTCCATGTGTTTGTAGATGTTCTCTTCAAAATACATCACAGATTTTTAATTACATTAGAATCTGGAGACCGAGTGGGCCACTGCAAAACTTTGATTTGGACATGTGTTCTATACCTCTATTTCTGTATGGATTTTGACACATGTTCTGGGACACTATCTTTCTTGAAGATCCAGCGACATGAAATTTTTTTTTTGTTTTTTTTGTTTTTCCAAACTCACTGCTATTTTCTTTTTTTTTTTTTTTTTTTTTTATAAATCAATATTTATTGGTTTTGTGAAAATAACAGAGACATAAATAACATTATTAATTATAAGAGGAACAGGCACATCTATTGCAGGCACATTTGTACTCTCCCCTGGGGGCCGCAGTCTAGCAGTATAGAGTATGGCCAGACGCGAACCCAGTGGGGGGGCGCACTCAGTGGAAATGAACTACATGAACCTCTTCTGGTAAAAGGGGCAATAACCAAAGCAGAGATAGCAGTAAGGATGTAGTCAGCCCCCTACTGTTTTCAGACAAACAGGACAAACAACAGGGGGGGGGTATGTTTGGCACGGAGGGGAAGGGGGGGCGGAGGGGGGGGGGTGCTAGGAGTGGATGGGGAAAGGTTGGTGCTCACCACGGATGATTCATGATTCATGACCGGGCTGGCGATTTGGAGGGATGCTGGGGGGGTTCCCCCCCACATCGGAGGGTGTAGGGGGGGTCCCCCTGGGGTCTGTTCACCCCCACGACATGAAATTTTAACCTTCTGGCAGATGTGAGCAGATTTGGGGCTAAAATCTTCAGAATTTCGATGGAACTCATTATAACTTTAGAACACTAGTGCTGAACAAAACATCAATGTCCATCACCAAATTTGTAAGTAGGTATCAGATGCCTTTTGTATATTGTCCATTTTTTTCAACCAAGGTAATGATGGCGGGCATGACCAAAACACTGATCACATCACAAAATTTCATTTTGTATCATGGTGTTAGGAAATTCTTTTTGTGAAAGTCTTTCAAAAAGTGTCTGTTCATGTGGTGCAGTCTGACAGTCTGGAAGCTTTCACCAGGTTCATGCTGCCTGAAAGCACGAAGATGCAGGTGGGGACAGGCTGGTGCAACCCACTTCTTTGACATGGAACTTCATTTTGAGTCAGACTTCAAGGTATGTTCACTCTGAAATGCCACAGCATTTCAGAATAATACATATACGGGCCATTAGTGTCTTGATTTTTTGCTGTCCATTATTCGGGCAGCATGAATCTAGTGACAACTTCCCTTTAAAATTTGAAAACCCCAATATTATTGTTACCATGCGGCGGTTGTTGGTCCTCCCGGGGCGGTGGTGTGCAGGGTCCCGTGGTCGGGGCGTGTCTTCCCGGCTTGTTGTCCAGCTGCTGGGGGCACGGCTGCCTGCCCGGCGTGGTGCTGGTGGCACGCAGCACCTGTAAGAGCAACTGCCATGCCTAAGCTCCCTTTTGTTGCGCTCTGTTGGGAGTTGGCTGTCTCCCGCCTCGGTTGGTCCCCTGCCTCTGTCATCTTGTCTGCTATACTTGGCTATTATCCGCCAGGTTTTTCCATCAGCCTCAGTTCTGCTTCGTATTGTTCGTGTGGGTTATTTACTTCTGCCTTTTCTATCGGTATTCTACCCTTTCCATCCAGGTACAACAGCGTCCCTTTTTCTGTCCCTAGTGAGAGTAGGGACCGGCACCCAGTTGCCCGCCTGGGGTTAGCCACGAGTGGAGGCAAGTAGGCAGGGACAGGGGTGGTGGGTGAGATCTAGGGCACCCAGGCTGGCATATCAAGGGTAGTATATCATAACAATTATACTAAATTGTGCAGTTTTGAATCTGTCATCCTTGCTTGGTTTTTCTGTTACCATTCATCTCACTGTATGCAGAGGTCACATGTCCATTCATCCTTGCACCTAGAAATGGACCATTTATTTCACCATCCCTTTTGCCGTCTCGCTAGACTTTCACTGCTGACCTTTTCATCAATCTCAAATCCTACATTTACAAACACACAGAGCCACCACACACCCTTTCCTATCTGCACCTGTTACCCCTCTCTCTGCTTCTCCTGTTGGCGATATACCCTGGCTCACTCAAGCAGCTTCCCATCATCATACTTTGCCTCTGTCCACCATCTGTTCCTTGCCCCCGAATTCCTTTTCTTGGAGTGCTATGGTATGCACATTCAATCTACAATAAACTTCCTGATATCCACAACTTTTTCATTTCCCATTCATTTTGTTTCCTGGGTATAACAGAAATGTGGTTGACCCCCTCTGACACATCCTCCCCTGCAGCACTCTTGTATGGTAGCCCTCAATTCACCACTCAGTTCCGTCCTGGCAACAAACACAGTGCAGGAGTTGGATAATTACACCTTCACTCTTATTATGCTTCTAGCAGCCTTAATCTACCCTTTTTCAAAGTTCACTCGCTCCACATCTACTTTACCTGTAACGTCCAAATGGCAGTCATCCACCAATCGCCAGGCCCTGCCACCGACTTCCTCGATCACTTCACCACCTGACTCCTGCAAGTTTTGTCCACTGCCATTCCCGCTATTATCATAGATGACTTCAACATCTTTATTGACATACCACACTCAAACTTCTGTCATTGACTGCTTTCTTTGGCCTCTTGCAATGGTCCTCTGCTTCATCTTACAAAGATGGTTAGACACTAGACCCCATGTTTACTTGCCTCTGCTGCCTACCTAATTTTTCTAACTCACCTCTTTTGCTATCTGACCACAACTGACTTATTTTCACCTGCTTCTCCCCAACTCTTCCCCTGTCCAGAAGCCAGTGCACCCCTGTTGGAACCTCAAGTGCCATGACAGTTGCAATCCCACTGACTCCCTCCTACCTCTCTCTAGCATATTGTCATTCTAAGACACAGATGCATCTGCTGCCTTCTATAATGCCACAGCTTCATCTGCTCTTAACTCAGGTGCTGTTCTCACACAAATAAAGACCCAGCAGATCAATAGGCATCTATGGCACACTGATCAGACAAAAAAAATTAGGTGAACCTCCAGGGTTACAGAGAGACATTGGAAGAAAACCCATTTCCAGGAAGAGTTTAGAGTGTTCAAACAGGCCATCCTCAACTTCAAATCTGTACTTACCTGTGCCAAACAGTGGTACTCATCTCTGCAGACAACTGTGCAAAACACTTCAAAGACAAGATTGACAACATTAGAGAAAGCTTCAAGCTACAATCCCCACAGCTTTTCTGAGAAGCTACTCTGTCCTCTCCCCTTTAACTTCCTTTCCCACAGTTACTGAGGATCCGCTCTCTATTAACCCTTTCCAATCCAATTTTGGATTCAGGGTTTACTAAAAAGCTTTCTCTTTTTGCTGTTATACAACAGTGCCGTCTGCTGGCTAAAGCCAGTGTGTGTGCGCAAGAGAGGCTTCGACAGCGGAGTGGCTGGCAATAGACGTTAAGAATACCCCGTCGGACGTCTTCTGGCATTGGAGCTGTACAAGCTTCAATCAGAATGTAGGAAGACGTCAGACAGTGGATTGGAAATGGTTAATGTTGCTCATCTTGATCGGCTGGGCGATAAAATCACCCCAATTTCAGCAAAATTTAATTGGGTAAGTCTGAACAGATTTTTGATGAAAGTCATAGAAAAATCAAATTTACCATATCTCCCGCTGCAGAAGTCAGTGTGCAGCCAATCAGCAACCAGGGTGCCTTGTTAATGTCACCAAATGTATCCTCCATCTTGCATATGGGCAGTAGTTTCATTTGACGCCTGCATCTTATAACCCAGACATATATAACATAGGTACAGTGTAACTGCAGCCATTTTACAGTTCAGCACAGTACATAGTAACATAGTATGTTAAGCTGAAAAAACACATATGTCAATCCAGTTTAGCCTATTTTCCCTCAATGTTGATCCAGACAACAGAGAAGCTGCATCACATTAATATGCATATCTAACATGTGGTCTATAGTTAGGCCCAGATATTCTACAGAGGACATATTGTTGCTGGTGTGAAAGCTTATATACAGGGGGTTATATTGGAGCGACCAGAAAAAGAAGCTGCATCATGTTTATATGCTTATTAAAGATGAGCAAGAATGCTCGGATAAAGCAGTTACTCGAGCGAGCATTGCTATTCTTGAGTAACTGCTTACTGGTCCGAGCGTGCTCGGGGGGCGGCGGGGGTGAGTGGCGGGCGGCGGGGGTAGCAGGGGGGAGAGAGAGCGAGAGATCTCTCTCACTCTCCCCCCAGCTACCCCCCGCTGCTCACCCCCCCTGCTTTATCCGAGCATGCTCGCTCATCTCTAATGCTTATGTAACACATGGTCTGTTGTTAGGACCAGATATTCAGCAGATGATATATTACTGTTGGTGTAAAAGCTTGCATACCAGCAGAGAACTTAAACTGGGCTCTATTGAAGGGAGCAGAGAAAGAAGTTGCATCACATTTATATGCCTACACGAAACGTGGTCTGTACATCGGAAGAGAGTATGTTTCTGCTGCTGTCATTGTATATAGCAGCAAAGCTGACAAACAAAATATACTTTGGCGTGAGGAATATTGCAATTCTCTGCTTGTGGCCTCAGATGTCATTCAAAATCGCGAGTCTAGCCACTGCAAATTAGTTGCCAGTCCAGCCACCACATAGCTAGCAGTGGGGTTGGACGAATTCAATTAAGCTACACCAAACAGGGACAGTGCAAAAATATACAAGCTGTACTGTGTGAACTTCTGTTCTTACATATCATGCCACCCAGGGATTGCGGCTTATTTAGTTGGCAGTGGTGTTTTGTGTTAATATAAAACAAAAAGAAAACCAAACAGGGAAACAACAAATACGCACAGTGCATGTCAGTGGCCTCAGACTTTGTTCAGTCACAAGTCCAGCCACTATAAATTAGTTTCAGGCCTTATGCAGCTAGCAGTGGGGTAAAGGGAATTCAATTGCCATGTGCCAAACAGGGATAGCTCAGAAAGATTCAATCCAGACACTGTGGCCTTCTGTTCTCACATATTGTGCTTCCAAGGGAGTGTAGCATATTTACTTGGCAGTGTTTTTTTTGTTAATATAAAATGAAAAACAGGCAAAATACAAAATAAAAATTGCGTGTTAGTGGCCTCAGACATCTAAGTCGCCAATCTGGCCACTACAAAATATTTGCAGGCCTTATGCAACTAGCAGTGTGGTGAGGGAAAGTTAGCTAATAAGTTACATAAAAGTACACTAAAAAGTTAACAAACAAAAAAAGCTAAATACAAAAATAAATAAAAAGGAAACACGAAGAAAGCAAGGGGTAAGGCCTCATGCCCATGGCCGGGTCGGATTCCAACTGTGAGATTCACGCAGCAGGATCCGACCCATGCCCTGGCATTGACCTTCTGCTTACCTGTCCGGTGTCTTCTCTCTCCGCTTTTCGATGTGCCAGCTGGCGCAGAGCCGTGCATGCACAGAGCAGAGCTGGCGCATCAGCAGTGATGTTTCTGTGCAAGCCTCTGCGAGGACCGCACAGAAAAAGAAGATGCTGCAATTTTAATACTATGCGTGTTTTCACCCGGTCAAATCGCAGCTGTCAGCATAGGATTGCATAAACTAGTGCAATCCTATGGCAGTGTGCAAAGGCAGAAATTCCATGTGGAATTTTCGGCCGTGGGCATTGGGCCTAAGAGATGTACTGATAGTGGTGATGGTGGAGGTGGTAGAGGATGGGCCAGGTTGGCACTTTAAGCGGCTCCCACTGAAGCAACAGCTCCAAATTCTGCAGGAGACGAGGCAAGTCTGCTGCCACTCTTCAGAAGTGGTTCTGCTCATGCAATATATCCGCAGCATGCAGAACAGGTCGTAAAGTGGATGACACAGCATGCCTCAAGTACTACCACCTCCTCTCCCTCCCTGTTGCAGGCACACAGCAGTCAGTCTGCACTAGTTGGCCATGAGCATCTCCCCTCTACTTCACCCTGTGCCAAATACCCCTCGCACTCTAAAGCAGTCCACCTGGATCAGTCTAAGGAGCTGTTTGAGCATCCAGTGTCATAGATATCAATGAGGCAGTCCAAAGAACCAGAGGGAGAACATCAGACATTGAATGCACTGATGTCCAACAGAGTCCACTCAGGAGAAAAAGGACAACAAAGATGAGGTGGAAGATGATGAAGTGCTTGACCCAACATGGACATTAAATGAGAGCCACGATAGTAGCTTGTAGGGAGAGGAAGAAGAGATGGACGTTGCATGGCAGCACCTTGTTAAGCCAGTGAGCAGGGTGTTGCAGACAAACATAAGGGCTGTATTGTCACCATCAGCTACTACTAGTCATAACTGCACCACATCAAGCCCATAGCGAGGTCTGCTTATAGGATTTGTGCAGCCTGGGCATTCTTTGAAACCGCATGTGATGACAGAAGAGTAGTTATCTGTAAGGGTATTAGTGTATCTTGACACCACCAGCAAGTGCTGATGGAGTCAAGATTGACAGGGGGGTGACGCCCCCTGTGCGTGATTGGCTGCAGAGGAGGCTCGGCTGCAGGTCCTGGCAGCCCACTAAAGTTAGCCTACAGCTCCATGGATTAATATTGCATAGAGCGGCCCCCGCTGCAGCCGCTGGTGCAAGGCCCTTTACCGTCAGTGGCACCCACTTCTGCGCTCAAGCACAGAGCGGGCTCGGCAGCAGGGAGGCCACACCGCAAGAGCGTCAGCGCCACTGCCACAGGCGCCGGAGGAGCAGCTGCAAGCAGCCCCCAGGGCTAGTTGGGAAAAAGTAATGTACCCGGCGGTGACAGAATTCCTCTTCCCCCAGCACACTGTTCAGCGCTACACTGTTCAGCACAGTGTCAGCCGGCACGGGACTTCAAAGAAAAAGTTGTGCGCAGGGAAATGGCTGGGCCGCAGGGATGCTGCTGTCAAAGGCTCTCTGCAGAACACATCACAGCCACATGACAGTAGCGCAGCCACTGCACACACAGCTGCGGCCTCGGGGACTCTCGACTGCCGCACAACTCTGAACACCATACCTGACAGCTGCACATAGCACAAATGCGGGGATGGCAGAGTGACAGCTGCTGGCTCTGTCCCGAGACGACAGGCAAAACTCCAATAACACAGGACACTTACACCTGCGCTCTCCGGGGACAGCGGTGTGAATATCTGCACTCCGGCATCCAATTGGGCACATCAGTCAACATAGTACTGTGTGCTAACGGAGCAGTGAGCGAGCGGAGCTACAGCTTGGCTTTCAGGGTACATGCTACACGATGGTAAGGGACCTTCAAGCTCCTTAAGGAATTCCGCCAATCAGGAGTAAGGTGTGTGGCAGGGGCGTTCCTGAATCTAAGCCCTGTCAAACTCCTAGCTTCCTGGTGGCGTCAAGATACACTAATACCATCTGTAAGATCTGCAGTAAGTGACTGAAACTCAGCATGACCGGCTGCAAAGAAAAGCACACCTGGGCCAAAGGCAAACAGTCAGCCTCATCCTGCTCCCTCTTTTGCTGCAGTAGTAGCTTCTTCCTCCATCTCCCTCCGAGTTCACACAGTAGCCTCTGAGCACAGAGAGGCAGTTTTGTGTAGGGGCCGTAGTACGCCTACATAAGAAACAGAGAACAGAAGTTGAACCGCCACCATCACCACCACCTTCACTGACATTGACATATACCCCTTATCCCAGCATGTTTCAGGTCAGCAGTCAGCCCTCCATCCTCCAGCTATGAGAATGTAAAAAAAATACCACCCCAACCATCCACAAGCATAAAGCCTGAACATAAGCATTGCACAGCTGCTTGCAATGGAAATGCAGCCCTACAGGCTAGTGGTCACAGATGCCTCCTGAAACGTGATGTTCTGTACTAACTCACAGTACTAAATGATCAGCCTCCATTTCTTTGCCCAAAAAGTTGTCCCTGCCCTGCACTGCCATGTGAGTGATAATGTGTCTCTAGCGTTGAAGAATGTTGTCAGTGGAAGGGTGCATCTGACCACAGACACATGGTCTAGCTAGCATGGCCAGGGGTGTTACATATCCTTAACTGCACACTGTGTCAATGTCCTGCACGTGGGGCATGAAGCCGAAAATGGTGAGCCACGTTTCATGGTACTCCCAAGACTTACGGGACATTTATCCTTGTCTGTCTCCTCTCACCCCCTTCCTCCTCCTCTTTCCTTCCACCTCATCTTCCTAGCTTTGAACATTCGACAAGCACAAGTAGCTTCAACTGTTTCATTGTCTGACATCCACAGATAGGTGGCACTATCATTACAGCCCTGTGTCTTATGGAATCATTTCCAGGCACTTGGTTGAAGGACATTTGGTCTCATGGTGCACAATACGTGTACTGTCGGACACCCACGCACTTTTGACTCTGTTTGCAGCAGTGTTGTAAATTACAAAACTGGACTTCTAGAGTAGAATTGGGTTGTCTTAAGCTACACATCCAGGTTTAGTTTGGGCACTGATAATGCCCGAGTTTGTGTCTGGAGATCTAGGGGTGAGCGCCTCTATCCTGCCTTTGCTATAGAGTAGCACACTGTCCCCATTACTGGTGTAATGGTCATGGGGTCAACAAATACGACAGTCGGTCGCCCCTAGTAGTAGTACGAGGACAATGATAGCTCAGCGATATGTTCAGGACATCCTGCAGCCACATGTGTTGCCTTTCATGGCATTTCCCAGCACAATAATGCTTGGCCACACAAAGTAAGGGTGTGACAGGAATGCCTCCGCATAATTGCCCTACTTCAGTTGCCAGATTTATCACAAATAGAACATGTATGTAACCATCTGGGATGCCAACTTTGAAAACTTATGAGTTTGCCCAATCTACAGTCTCAGTTACAGCACATGTGGACCAATATGCCAGAGAATACCATACAGAACCTGCATGCCTCCATGCCCACCCGTATTACATCTTCCATCCAAGGTGCAGGAGGTCCCAACAAGGTACTAGAGCCCCCCTTCAAGTGTTCAGTTTTCCACAATAAATTAGCATGATCTAATTTATTACCAAGATTGTACAATGGAATGTGTTTTCAAATTCATGATCCCAATAGTAAAGGCACTAGACATGGAATTACAGTGAAACATCAGCTCTACAGGCTTTTTCTACTCATTTTGATTGGAGTTTTGAAAGAAGATTTAAAGGGGTTTTCCAACTTATATACAGAACTAACAGAGAGGTGGAAATAGTAAAAATAACAAAGCAATTTATGCGCTCTACTCTCCTCACCACCGATCTGTATTTACATTGGCTGCTGTAAAGTTCTCTATAAGCAGCCAATCACTGACCTCAGCAATATATATCTCAGGACTGCTGAGGCCAGTGATTGGCTGCAGGGTTCACGTCCGTATACAGCACATCACCATTGCAGCTAATGTAAAGACAGACTGGTGGTGAGAATAAGAACAGTGGCACTGGGCTTCACTTGAATGGATATGAGCTGCAATAATAGATACAGCTCATGGGCATATATGGTACTGTGTCTGGAAAAATAAAATACCTTTATTTTTAGTCCTTTTCAGGGATTTTACAGGCATTTATTATTGATGACCTATCTTCAGAATATGTCAGCAATAGTTGATCGGTGGGGGTCTGTTGCTCGGGAACCCTGCCAATCATCTGATTCTGTGGCCTGCTGTCAGTGCAATCGAGCTGGACATCCGCCTTAGTGTCATGCCCTGCACTGCACATGTGTGCCAGCGCAATGGCCGAGACACTAGCGGCAGATCCGGACAGTTGAGTATGGGTCTCTGGCTAGGCACCGGGTCTGACTCTGCTGCAAGATTTCGCAGTCGAAATCCAACCCGGTAGTGGGCATTTGGCCTTAGGCATCTTATAGGTGCCTTCCCATAACATAGAAGAGTGTATCCATCGCCCAGCTGCACCCTGAGCAAGGTCTATGCAGGTTTTCAGGTTTTAAAAAAAAGTATTCAACAGACAACAAACAAAGATTTCAAAATTGTAAGAATCTGAGATACAATGTATTTTAGGAAACTCTATAACTTTCATCATTTAATAATTCAGCTTTATTTCCATAAAACCCTTTACATCTGAACTAATGGAATATTTTCTACAAAGGTCAAAATATTATTAACTTCACATTTATTTCATACAGACATCTAATATATACCCAGATCTTTATAAGTAAAAGCATAACAAGATCTTTCATTAAATAATAGTAATAAGATATACATAAAAAATGTCTCAATAGACCATATGCACAATATTGTATGTGGAAATCTAATTTTATTCCCCTGTGAGAAAGTGGGTTTGCTGTTTAAATTTGGTAAGCTGTATTAATATCCATTCTGGCACATGTGTGAATTTAGGAACAGAAAAAAGCTGGACCTTTTCTAATGTGGGTTTGACTCTATTTTCAAGGGAAAGCATGCTACAGAAGCTCAAAACATGTGGTTCAGCAATGATGGAGCAGACGCTGTTAATGAAGACAAGCCACAGAAACATACCACTCTGGGATGTTTATTTTCTGGCCTCTTGGGCACTTAAGCTTTGGAAATTTATATTGGTACTAAAATTAAAAAGACAACAGCACTTCACACCCAAACCCAGAAATGCAGACGTTGAGACCTTGTAGGGACCTTTTACATGGGATGGAATATCCTGCAACAGTGTTGTGAAATATGCTGTCCCAGAATTCTACATGGCTAACTTCAAATTTTGATGCAGAATTATGCTATTTTCAATTCTACATCAAAATCGTCGTGTTAGCAGTGCGGATTTGGTGTTGAATATTCCACAGGAGGGCATATTGTGCAATGCTGTTGCAGACTGTTCCATTCCGGGTAAAAGGCCTTGTATAGACAAACACAATGATTGGTGCCACCCATTCAATCTTTTTTTTTAAGGAGGACATATCATTACTTTTTCCTATGAAGCAAATATATTCATCAACTAAATGATCGTAAGTTTAGCTAATTACATAACAATTAAGCAACTTTACTCTTCTCTGCATTGGACTTACACAATCACAGGCTTCACTGGCAGAAGGAAGGATTTGGGGGCCAAGACAAAAGGAAAAGAGATGACTCCTATTGTTGTCTAATTGACCTATATGATGTCATATATTTATTTTATAGATGAAAAGGGATGTAGGACGTCCTCTTAAGGCTTCCACAGTTTTTTTGTGACGTTTTTTGAGGCTTTTAAAAAATGTAATGCATTTTGTCAGAAAGCAGATGTGGCCCCTTTTGACACTTGACTCCAGATCTATCCCAAAATCAAATCGTTAACACTTGGGCTAACCCCAGTATTTACCCTTTACCCCTCCAAGTGAGATCCCTGATTTCTGCATTGATTACTAGTACAATGTGGTCTGATAGTTATCTAAGGCATAATTATAGACAAACACAACCCAACTAAACTAATAACAACCAAACAGGTATACCACTTATGTCTTTTATTGACCATAATGAGCAAACATCCACAGTGCAGGGAGTAAAGGCCCTTTTACACTCAACGATTATGGCTCAAAATTCTCTCAAAAGCCATCTTTTGAGTGATAATCCTTGCGTGTAAATATGTGCCCATAATGCACTTACTGTGCACTTTTCGTCCATCGCTGAGTTCAGCTCAGCTTAAAATCCTTCGTCCCTGATAAGACGGACTGCATGCTCAGTTCCCCGTGGGCAGCACTGATAACTTTCTTTCAGCTGCTGTCCTACTGGAGAACAATAGTAATGTAATTAGAGAACAGACCACCCGCTGTTCTCTAAATACATGCAAATCAAGCTAGTTAGCTACTAATGGGCTGATTAGCGCATTAGTAGCTAATGCAAAATGATTGCTCAAAACTGTCATTTTCTGACGAATTTTGAGCGATAATCTGTGTGTGCAAATGGGGCTTAAACCTCTATGTTCATTAATTCTCCTAATTTGACAAAAGATGTTTCAGGAAAGAAGATAAGAATGGGTTTCACAGGTGCTTTACCCATTAAAAAGACACACAAAGCCCTGTTTATCTGTTCTTCTCAATAAAAATTGGTTGGTGTGAACCATGTCTCAATCTAAACAACTTTCAAAAGACTTCAGATGTATTACCGTGTTTCCCCCCAAAATACGACCCTGTCTTATATTAATTTTTTGCCCCAAAAGAGGCAATAGGTCTTATTTACAAGGGATGTCTTATTTTCTTACCTAGCAGCCACGGTCCGGGTCCCTTCCACTGGTCTTCGAAGCTCCGTAGCTCCGCCGCGCGTCCTGCACTCTTCGGACGCCAACAGAACATCACTTTCTGCTTGACTCTAGAAGATGCTACAAATGGATTGTTAAAGCCATGGATATACATAAATACACAGTAAGACAAATTTTCCACAAATGGTGAAAATTCAGGACTGTTACTACTCACTAGGAGTGGGCATCCTGTTAAGATCACTCCAAGAGCACAATGAGCAATCCTGAAACAAGAGAGAGATCCCAAGGGCAACAACTGAAGACCTAGAAGAACTGCCAAAACCTCTGCTCATATTTCTACGATTAGAAATACACTGGACAAGAATGAAAGAACACCAGGAAGGACATTGCTGCTGTAAAAAAAGACCAAAAAAAAACATTGTGGCGCATCTCAAGTTTGCCCGAGACCTCCTGGATGTTCCACAATACTTCTGGGAAAATGTTTTATGGATTGATAAGACAAGAGCAGAACATTTTAGCACAAATGCACAATACTATGTTTGGAGTAAAAAGAACACTGCACACAAACATTAAAACCTCATTCCAACTGTAAAGTATGAGGGAGCATCATTGTTTAGGGTTGCTTTGCTGTTGCAGGGCCTAGATGTCTTGCAATGATTAAGGGAACCTTGAGTTCTAAGGTGTATCATAACATTTTACAAGAGTATGAGCTCAAGCTGAAAAAACATTGGGTGATCCAATAAGATAATGGTATTACTGTATCTTGTCACCACCATGAAGAATGGGTGGAGACAAGATGAACACCCCCAATTGACGACCACAATTTTATTGGCTGGCCTGGAGAATGGATGGGCACCATCTCCCCTCCAGCCTTGTGTCATTCAGCCCTCCAAAAAAAAATAATGACTGAAGCAGCAACTATAAGGTGCAGATAATCCTTGACACAATACTCACATCACTTCTTTATATGAAGACTCTTTGTTATAAATGGTAGAGCCACTGCATATCCTGCAACATTTTGACTGATACACTCAGTCTTTTTCCGGCGCTGTGCCTTGTACCCTGTAACCGGTTTCTGCACTGCATATGCCTGCACTCCTGTCCCCCGCTGACAGCTGTCTGTGCCTCTGTCCCATCTGCACTCCCACTGACAGCTCTGTGTATGCCTGCACTCCCGTCCCCCGGCGATGCCAGAGATGCTGTCTGCCTCCATGCTGACCATGTGTCCGGCGATGCCATCCCCCAATGCCCAGTCTGTCTGGCTGCTCTCCCGTCTAGGAGCTGCCACCGCAGCATCACTGCCAGAGCGGCATTCAGGAGCTGTCCTAGCAGGAGCAAGAGCAGGAGTGGCTGCAGCAGGACTGCCAGAGGAGCTGGCCACATCCAGGAACAGGAGCGGTGGCCGCGGCCCTGCTGGAGCCACTTCCATGAGGCAGCCGGCCAGGAACTGCAGCGCTTACAGCGACAGTGCCGGCGCCGGTTCCAGGAGCTGCCCGGCCTAGAGCAGGAGCGGCTGCAGTGGCCCTGCCGGAGGCACTTCCAGGAGCTTGCTTCATTGCTGGTGTGGGGCGAGTGCTGGAGAACACAGGAGAGCCCATCTGCAGGAAGTCCACAGTGCAGAAACCGGTTACAGGGTACAAGGCACAGCGCCAGAAGGCTGAGTGATACGAGGCTGGAGAGGAGATAATGCCCACCTATTCTCCAGGGCAGCCAATAAAATTATGGACGTCGCTTGGGGGCATTCATCTTGTCTTCACCCATTCTTTATGGTGGTGACAAGATACAATAAAACCTAAGATAATGACCAAAAGCACACAAGTAAGTCAACTAAAAAATGGTTTAAAAAGATTTGTGTTTTGAAATGGCCAAGCCAGAGTTCTGACCTTAACCCTATGGAGATGCTGCAGTTTGCTTGTATGCTGGCTGATCACTGCCATGTTTAAACATGGCAATGATCAAGAATGAACATTCTTGTGAAAGTTCATTCGAAAGAAAGCCTATCATGGACCTGTGTCAAAGGCTCTGTATTGATTTCTATGGGAGATTATTATCAACATTATATGTGTCCTATGCAGAAGTCACTATGCAGGGACAGGAAAGAGTCCTATCTGTATACATCATCATTGCCAGAAGTGGGACCTTAACCCTTTCCAATCCACTGTCTGACGTCTAAAGACATTCTGATTGAAACCTGTACAGCTTCGATATCGGAAGACGTCCGGCAGAGTATTCTTACTGTAGATTACTGGCCGCTCTGTTGTCAGGGGCCTCTCCAGCATGTCACACACTGCAGTACTGGCTCTAGCCAGCAGATGGTGCCATTGTATAATGGCAAAAAGAGAAAGTCCCCTAGGAAACCCTGAATCCAAAATTGGATTGCAAAGGGTTAACTATGATCTGACTCTAGTTTTCTAATGTAATCCAGCCTGGGATATTAATGAGATTACTATGTATTCTGCCTCTAGTACATAGCTCAGGCTTATGTTTAACATAAAAGCCTGAAGTAAACAAAATCATTTTCTTGCACCCATTAAAGGAAAACTAATAAGTTTAACTGTGGTCTTAAAAAGGAGATTCTGGTGATATTAAGTTATGTGTCACCAGAATGTTGGTCTCGTGCCCCAAGAGACTGTCAAAATGAATGGAGTGAAAGTGTGCACTTCACAGATTCGACTTGTTAAAAGATCACTATTAATACTCTTCATTAGAACCTACTAAAAACATACACACTAGGGCTAGACAGCTGGGGTGGGGTATCCGGACATGATAGGAAAACCACAACGCTCCAGCGACAAAGCCAAAAAACAAAAGAAAGACACACATAAGGGGAGAGGGACAGCTCTCAGCCCAGATAGAGAGGTGAGAACCCTGCTAGACTCAAGGTGTCTACTATGGAGGCACCAAGAATATAGTACTGTCCACTCAATGGTTCGGATAATTTCAATTACTAAAGCTGCCAACTTGTTCCAGCTCCTCTAGCTCATAGTTACGATTACTAACTCTGCCAGCTAATTGTGTTGCTCCTCTAGCTCTACGCGTTTCACTGCCAATATGGCGGATCTTCAGGAGATACGGGAGCCTAGATGAGGCTGACACTCTGAATTAAATATCAATCAAATATATATTGTAAATTGAGAGGAAAAGTCGAGTGTAAGAGAATACACAACTGGTGACGAATAAATGACGTCACACTTCTATATAGTATCCATCCCGTAGCATGCCAGATTGCACAGATGGGTTCCCTGATAGTGGACCCAAAGCAACACGGGGCTAAGGAGATATAAGTAACTTTGTAGCTTTAACAAAAGCCTTAGGGCGATTCCTAATAGACTGCACAACTGCCATTGATGCCACTAGGAAGTGTCAGTTCTGCCTCTTTGTTTAAGATATAGAGAGAACCCCCCTCCCCGCTGGAGAACAAAAATAAAAAAACAGCAGCACCTCTGGCCTTGATGGTAGGTCAGGGAATGATGGTAGGTCAGTGGTAGAGTGCATGTTTAGCCACCACTATATTCATTTCAATAGGAGTGCCAAACACAGCCAAGTTTAAGTTCTTAGCAATCTCTGACACTGTCATTAAAATATATCATTGGGTAAGTCATCTGCATCATAGAACTAAGAGAAAACAAGAGAATTTATACTGTAATAGTTTTTAGGTGTACTTATAGTTCTTATTCAGTACTTAAAATATGGTATATCATTTACATTTTATTATACAAAAAGGGTCAGAGACGCTATATTTTCTCCTTAGAGAGAGCACCTAGAAGGTAAGTGAGTAAGAAGACTTATAAGGCCATTCAAGCTCCTCTGGGTAATATGCAAATAAGGGAGATGGAACAATACTTCTCTAGCGCCACCTATTGGAAGACAGCATTCCTGCCTTCCAATAGGTGGCGCTGCAGAAGTATTGTTCCATCTCCCTTATTTGCATATTATCCAAAAAGAAACATATTATTTATCTAGACAAAAAGTAAAAAGTTATTAATGCAGTAAAGACTAGCGTTGCTCGTCGTGATCGACTGGGCATTAAAATCAGGTTGATTTCTACTAAATCGGAGCAGATCATGCATATTCAAGTTTTAGCAAAAATTGGCTCTCTGCTTTAAGCAGAGGGGACAGGTGATCAGCACTGCTGCCTTGCAGTGTTGGGAGTTCTAGGTTTGAATCTGACCTTGATGGGGATTTGAGCCTAGGACCCCACCGCTGTAAGGTAGCAGTGCTAACCACTGGGCTGCTGCTGTCACCACCCTGACCATGACCTCTATTGTTGTTCAAGGTGGCAAAATTAGAGAACCCGATTTTTACTTCTGCTTATTTTAATGGAAGTTGAAATCAGTAGTCTCAATTCACAAATATTTTTTAAAACCCGATCGATCGCTCCCTCATATCTGCAAGTAGATTCACTGTATATTGTTGCTAATTAGGGATGAGCGAGTATACTCGCTAAGGCACTACTCGCTCACGTAATGGTATCTCCCCGCTCGTCCCGAAAGATTCGGGTGCCGTCGCGGGGCGGGGAGCTGCGGGGAACGGAGGGGAGATCTCTCTCTCCCTCTCTCCCGCCCGCTCTGCCCCGCTCCCCGCCGCAACTAACCTGTCAGCTGCGGCGGCCCCCGAATCTTTAGGGACGAGCAGGGAGATACTCGGCTAAGGCACATTACTCGAGCGAGTAGTGCCTTAGCGAGTATACTTGCTCATCCCTATTGCTAATATGAAATGCCCTTACATAGTATTGTATTCTGTACAATCAGTGCTGTCAGTATCATCTTGTGTAGGGAATCAAAATAGGAGAAAATTTCTCAGCAAGTCAAAATGGTCACACTCATATAAACGACTCGAACATATAATTCTTCTGTACAATAATTATTGCTGTCTCCAGACACGTAAATATAGCTTTAGAGAAGCAGGATCCATATGTTGATATACTATATACTGATGACGATAAAGATTTGTGCATTTTACTCTGTGATGCTACATTTTACTTCTTTCAGGGCTTATTCAGACGTGCGTATTTCGGCCGGGTTATCACACCTGGCCGATATATGCTGTCCCTCCCACTCACCGTCTCTCTGCTTTTCTCCTCCCCTCCGAGTGGTTTGCAATGGGAGTGGGTGGGATGGGGGCAGAGCTAAGCTCCTGCCTCTCCCTGCCCCTTGAACATAAGCAACAATGGGAGTGGGCGGGGCAGAGCTGAGCTTAGCACAGCCCCACCCGCCCCCTCCCATTGCAAACACAGGAGAGGAGGAGAGAGACAGAGAGTCGGTAAGGAGGAGGAAAGGGGGGAACTGCTTAGATGAAAGCGTATATCGGCCGGCCATGAAAACACCAGCCAGTATACGCTCGTGGGAATAAGCCTTCAAGTTGTGTAGCGGCTCACTTTATTTACAAGGTAAATGGTAAAACCCAGTTGTCTATTCATTTATGCATATCCAGGAGGAATAAAAGAGGAAAGTCTCAATGCAGAGTTCTAAGGAGAGATGTTTCAGAATTGTTATTTCATTGACAATATAATATTAATAAAACAGACAAAGGTTGAGGAATTATATTTCTCATAAAATTACAACTTTTCTCCGTTACTATACTTTCAGAACTTTCTTTTTTATTTACAGTACCAAACTTGTCATCATAGATGGTCGGTTTTACTCTTGGTGATTCATTCATTCTTGTATTACTGAGTCAGATTTTATTCATATCCTAATCAGTACCTCTCTGGCAGTTGGTTACATTATTTCCTCTTGGATAATGCATCAAGAAGCATGTTTTGAAACAAAACCCCCTGAAATGCAGCGTTATTTATAGTAAGGTTATTTTCTTTAGCTTTTTTAAGAGGTTTGTGCTAAAAACATTGCATAACTGATACAAATTATAAAACGATCCCATAATTTACAAGACAAACCTTTAGGTTACATTATTATGACAAATGATATAATTGATAAACAATTGTTCCAAACTGAGGGTGGATGCACACTGGCGATTTTTTCTCCACTGCACTGCGAGAGTAAAGGTAAAGTCTCGCAGCGCAGTGCGAGAAAAAAACGGCACCACGCCGGGATATCGGCATCTCACTGGGATATCGCCAGTCTTGTCAATGGGGCCAGCAGCAGCAGCACTAGCCCCATTGAAAAGAGATGGAGAATGCCGCGGACTTCTGCCACAGCTGTGACAGCTGTGGCAGGAGTTTCCTTCATCCCCGCGGGGACCGCGGGGGTGAAGGAATTCTCTACCACAGCTGTCACAGCTGTAGCAGAAGTCCGCTGCATTCTATCCCATTGCTTTCAATGCTTTCTGCCAAGCCTCGCAGAATGATTATCGGGGAAGGGCTTGAAATATAATCCCTTTCCCAATAATCAGCAATAAGTGGTTAAAAAAAAAAATTACTCACCTCTCCTGTGCTCAGACGCGTCCTCCAGCGGGCTTCCCGACACAGCTGTTATCCCCGCCTCCTGAAAGGGCTGTGCAGATTGGCTGAGGGCTCAGCCAATAGCAGCTAGTGCTTAGCTATTGGCTGAGCGCTCAGCCAATGAAACATAGTCCTTAGCTATTCATTCATGAATAGCAATATCTTAGCTGCCGATTCCATTGAAAGCAATGGAATAGAATGCCACGGACTTCTGCCACAGAAAATCACAGAGGTGAGGAAAAAGAAAAAAACACATATTCACTGAAAAAGCCAAAAATACCTGAAAGTCTGCAAAGCAGACACGGTCGCCATAGGCACGATCGCCATAAGGCAAGCACAATCGCCACCGGCACAATCGCCGTAGCGCAGGCGCAATGGCCTTAAGCCCTGAAAATATGTAGTCAGCCAGACAATAATGTGTGGAGGAGCGGCTTGTTCCTGGCAGGCTAATATGCAGTCACCCACTCAACCCAGCCCAGTTTGGGGAGGAGTGACTGCATATACTAATAGCCTGCACATGTGAACGATACCAAAGATGTCAGCCATAGATGGGTGGTGACCCACCATACAGGATATCAACCCTGGCTGATATGACAGCGGGTTGCCCTGTATCTCCAATGTGGGCCACACTGGCTGACATCTTGGGCTCCCCCACCAACTGGCAAACTACATACAAAGATACTAATGCATACTAATAAAATGCGGGTGTTAGTACTGCATTTTGGCCAAAACGCATAGGCTGACGGACCGCGTCGAGGTCACACCGCTTCCGTCAGTACCTACGCTAACTCACAATAAATTACATAAAATCACAGAGGTGAGGAAAAAGAAAAAAACACATATTCACTGAAAAAGCCAAAAATACCTGAAAGTCTGCAAAGCAGACACGGTCGCCATAGGCACGATCGCCATAAGGCAGGCACAATCGCCACCGGCACAATCGCCGTAGGGCAGGCGCAATGGCCTTAAGCCCTGAAAATATGTAGTCAGCCAGACAATAATGTGTGGAGGAGCAGCTTGTTCCTGGCAGGCTAATATGCAGTCACCCACTCAACCCAGCCCAGTTTGGGGAGGAGTGACTGCATATACTAATAGCCTGCACATGTGAACGATACCAAAGATGTCAGCCATAGATGGGTGGTGACCCACCATACAGGATATCAACCCTGGCTGATATGACAGCGGGTTGCCCTGTATCTCCAAGGTGGGCCACACTGGCTGACATCTTGGGCTCCCCCACCAACTAGCAAACTACATACAAAGATACTAATGCATACTAATAAAATGCGGGTGTTAGTACTGCATTTTGGCCAAAACGCATAGGCTGACGGACCGCGTCGAGGTCACACCGCTTCCGTCAGTACCTACGCTAACTCACAATAAATTACATAAAATCACAGAGGTGAGGAAAAAGAAAAAAAACACATATTCACTGAAAAAGCCAAAAATACCTGAAAGTCTGCAAAGCAGACACGGTCGCCATATGTCATCTATGGCTGACATCTTTGGTATCGTTCACATGTGCAGGCTATTAGTATATGCAGTCACTCCTCCCCAAACTGGGCTGGGTTGAGTGGGTGACTGCATATTAGCCTGCCAGGAACAAGCTGCTCCTCCACACATTATTGTCTGGCTGACTACATATTTTCAGGGCTTAAGGCCATTGCGCCTGCCCTACGGCGATTGTGCCGGTGGCGATTGTGCCTGCCTTATGGCGATCGTGCCTATGGCGACCGTGTCTGCTTTGCAGACTTTCAGGTATTTTTGGCTTTTTCAGTGAATATGTGTTTTTTTCTTTTTCCTCACCTCTGAGATTTTATGTAATTTATTGTGAGTTAGCGTAGGTACTGACGGAAGCGGTGTGACCTCGACGCGGTCCGTCAGCCTATGCGTTTTGGCCAAAATGCAGTACTAACACCCGCATTTTATTAGTATGCATTAGTATCTTTGTCTGTAGTTTGCTAGTTGGTGGGGGAGCCCAAGATGTCAGCCAGTGTGGCCCACCTTGGAGATACAGGGCAACCCGCTGTCATATCAGCCAGGGTTGATATCCTGTATGGTGGGTCACCACCCATCTATGGCTGACATCTTTGGTATTGTTCACATGTGCAGGCTATTAGTATATGCAGTCACTCCTCCCCAAACTGGGCTGGGTTGAGTGGGTGACTGCATATTAGCCTGCCAGGAACAAGCTGCTCCTCCACACATTATTGTCTGGCTGACTACATATTTTCAGGGCTTAAGGCCATTGCGCCTGCCCTACGGCGATTGTGCCTGCCTTATGGCGATCGTGCCTACGGCGACCGTGTCTGCTTTGCAGACTTTCAGGTATTTTTGGCTTTTTCAGTGAATATGTGGACTTCTGCCACAGCTGTGACAGCTGTGGCAGAAGTCCGCGGCATTCTCCCTATGCTTTCAATGGGGCTAGTGCTGCTGCCACTGGCCCCATTGAAAGCACTAGCGATTTGCCGGTTCTATACCGGCGTCTTTCTTGCACTGCGAGGCGAGAGTTTTCTCGTGCTCTTGCAGTGCAAGAAAGAAAATAACGCTAGTGAGTGTCCACCCTGAGGGTGCATGCACATGGACGATTTTTCCCTCTGATTTTCGGACCAAAAATCAGTCTGAAAATCGGACGGAATTAGCACCTATTCATTTGAATGTGTATATGTATGTGGGCTATTTTTTACTCAGACGAACAGACCAAATTTGCTGTTGCATTTGCTATTCTTGTACAATTTTTAGGCGAGAATGGTATATGTCAATGTGTGGTGTTCAGCACATCGCACAGCACACGGGTAGGATTGATATTCTTTTGTGATTTAGTATTACAATAGGATTTATTTCTGTGTTGCCACATTTCAAGACTTACAGCATTTTTACTTTTCCAATTATGTTTGGATTTTTGGGGACAAAACCTGTAGTTTTCATATGTATCATTTTGGGGTACATATGTCTTTTTGATTACTTTTAATATCCATTTTGGAGAGGCGAGATGAACAGGAAATGACTATTCTAGTGAGGTTTTTTACGTTGTTTATAGTTAGTTTTATATTATGGGTCATCATGCATGCAGATTTAAACCGATCATACCTCCCCTGGGGTGATCTATAATATAGGCATTTGTCATTCTCCTTTCTCTTCTGGCTGTTTGATTGTCCTCCACGCTCCCCAAAGCCGACCAACCTGCACATGTCAAAGTGAGAGCTGCAAGTTTAGCATATGCAGCTCCCACTTCAACCTGCTCTATATCAGGATACAATGAGTCTAGACTCTTGACTTTAAAACAAGCATTCCACTGAATGAGGAATTATGGGCAGACTACATCCTCCACAAACCCCTATGGTCTCAGTTGCTATGGATACAACAGTACTCAATCTGCCAGTTTGTACCTGGTTGTCAGACTGCTGCACACCTGTGTGGAGACTCCAATAAATGACACCTCACAAATGTACACACATAGCTGGCGGTCCATACTGACCAATAACATTGAAGCATAGTCCTTTGCCACTATCTTCACATCTCTTAAACCAGATATCATACCATCTTAAGTGCTAATGCCACCAACACCAGCCTAGCCTTCATCTAGTTGTGAACCGTTGTCCAGTGTTGAAACAAACTATCGCTGTCATGCAAACATATCACCACAGAGGGTTTAATGCCGCCATGAAGCTAATGCAGCTTACATGACACAGCGACAAGCCACAATTTCCCATTAGCCACCAGATGAAGTTCATAAAACACATGTAGCTCATACGCGAAATCTACAAGGAAACATGTCTCCTCAGCGAGCTGCTGACGTTTGTATATCACATGCAGCTCATATATGAAAGCAATGTAGCAGAGCTGTGTGTGTGAAGTGCATGTAGCAGAGCTGTGTGTGTGACATGCATGCAGCAGAGCTGTGTGTGTGATGTGTATGTAGTAGAGCTGCATGTGTGACGTGCATGTAGCAGAGCTGTGTGGTGCATTGCACCACCAGAAGCACTGGTATTATAATTTCCTAATAATTACTCGTATCGAATAAAAAAGACTTAAAGTACCTGCGTTCTACAAATAAGTCACAATGTGTAAATAATGATACCTATATTCCACTCATTATTCATAGGGTAGAGATACTACAATTGTATACAGACTATAGAGCTAATATAATGCAGATTAGGCAGCTGTGATTTATTAGTAAAATCTCCTGAGATGTGTCCATATTAGTTAGATGAAAGATGCTAAATATGTAGATATTATCTCTTCACAAAATGACATCCGTCCCTCAGGATCCTGGCGAGTAGCCTCTCTTGTGTCAAAGAGAAAACAACTTGCGATTTATGTGTGATATATTAAACTATGCATGGTACAGCAGAACAAATATTAGCCTCCAATTTAAAATGTTAACTTACAAGCATAGAGTCATCAAAATGACAGTTATCGGGCAACCAAATAACTCTGTATAAATACATTAGGGAACAATACAAGGATCTCTCCCATGATCTGTTTACACCCCGGACTGCAACGGTAACAACAGGACATCCTCTACGTCTAGAGGAAAGAAAGTTTCATCACCAACACAGAAGTGGGTTCTTTACTGTAAGAGCAGTGAGACTGTGAAACTCTCTGCCTGAGGACGTGGTGATGGCAAAATCCATAGAGGAGTTTAAGAGGGGACTAGATGTCTTTTTAGAGCACTATGATATTACAGAATATAGACTTTAAATAACCAGCAGGGTTGTTGATCCGGGGATCTTCCGACTGATGGACTTAGAGTCAGGTGGGAACTTTCAAATGTTGATCCAGGGATTATTCTGACTGCCATTATGGAGTCGGGAAGAAATTATTTCCCCTCAAAATAGGCTAAATTGGCTCCTGCCACATTGGGGTTATTTGTCTTCCTCTGGATCAACATGGGGGTTGGAAACAGGCTGAACTATGTTACTATGTAATGTACAGAAAGCATTATGGGTGTTATATTTTTTATATTCGATACATTTTTAGGTTCTGATGCATTAGACTGTAAAGTAATAGCAACTTGAATCATAGTGGCAGGCAGGTGAAAGTGGATCTGCCTTGCCACACACCGGTTTGACTTTGGGCTATCAAAGGAGGCAGCACTTGAGGAACCTGGTTCTCACTCTTGCCCTCTCAAAGCAAGATTTGGTCTTCGCCGAGGGAACCTCAAGTAGTTACTTGCAGAGATAGTGTCAGTTGTGTGGCTGTTGACACTGCACAGAGCCAAGAAGATGTGAACTGAGACTTGTCTGTATAATCAGCACTACAACTTCAGCAGTAATATCCAGGCAAAGGTCAGCAGGTGAATAACCAAGTCCAGTAACGTGGCTGAGGTCAGGGGCGCAGAAGTCAAGTCAAAACCAGAGACTGAACTAACAGGGGTTTGTTACAATGGGAATGGACCCTATTGCTTTGGCATCTACGCTGTGGTGTGCATGCCTAATATAGCAGGTGCTACAGGATTGGAAGGGGACAGATTTAGGAAGCTTGTGCTGGGGTGTGAGTGCATGCAAGCACTATTAGCAGACAATGGGGAGCAAGCTGAGGAGTGGATGTTGCATGCAGCATGCGGATTAGAGTGGCACCTGAGCGCAGCCCCAGCAGCAGGCGAGCAAAGTGGGCAGTGTCAGAGCACCATGATACTTAGATTCAATTAAGCTCGTGATTGGGAACAAAGAGGAAGGATTTATGTCAAAGTTATTGGCTGTCAACATAACATTGACGGAAGAAAGTAGGAGGGTAAATCTGACCATGATACCTAAATATTAGTCCTGACGGGACTGTCAAGAGATAACTTCTTCAGTAAAGAATGAGCGACACATACGTCTAAGAACAGAAATGTATGAACTTAGAAAAGACTACACAAATTACTGTACAGTAATATTCATATGCACCAGCAGGTTTTTATCTTTGCATAGTAGTAACTCCTTCAATACAAGCAGCCATTGTATAAAAGTGGAAAACACCTTTAAGACCCAGCCTTCATGCAATTCCGAATAGTGCATCAGTCTCTGTTTATGTGGAGAATACAGTCCCTGTTTATATGGAGAATACAGTCCCTGTTTATATGGAGAATACCTCCAATATACTAAATCCAATGGAACATTCTACAGTGTTTTTTTTCTTTTAGACTTTTACAGAATCGGACAAACCTCCATATGTCTTTATATGACAATGGAAGCATACAGAGGTACAGTATATGGACAGCTCTTTTACATCTCTACAGAAAAAATGAGCTATACTATGGACATGTGCATAATCCCTAAAGAATAAAAATGTACAAATAACTTCTAAATTGAGAAACTCAATACTTCCCACTTGGGTTCACCTTAGACAACTAAAAAAGCTTAGCCTCAAGCAATTAGATGCAATAGATTCTGATTGTTTTTAATATAGAATTTAAAAATAGCATAAATAAAATGCGTGAAATTGAAATTCTTAAACCAAATGAAATGAGCAGACAACCGCGCTTTCGATCTTTTCGATACCGCCATTCAAATAAGTCTTTTACTTAAATTTTAATGCAGGCTGCTCAACATACAGTATGTGCATATGGAGTTGAAATGAAACATCCATATGGAAATCATTCTCTGTAAGTTTTTATCAGCTTCCTTTCACGCTAGAATAGAATTCATGAAGTAGTAGGTTATTTACTGGACATTTCTTCACATACAGTTTAAACATTGGGTTTCACTGTAGACAAACAGCATTAACTAAGATAAAGGGTCCATCCTATCAAACTGCTAGTAAATCTTCAGGGCTTGTTTTCTACTCCAGGCTCCAATTTAGAACAAGCAGTGTCTGTGGCTGTTTTACAGTTTATTTCTGCCTTGTTCATTTATATAGATTAAACAACACAGATCAAGTAATGACCTCAGAGGAAGTATAAATCTCCCAGTGATTCGTAAGGACTCTACTTATAAATACTCAACAGTGTTCTCTTCTATTTTTAGTTCTTCCTAAACTGGAGCAGGATATATTGCTTTTGATAAAGAGGAAAAGTTATGAGTTCAAGCAGCAGAAATGGATTAAATGTATCAACACTAGCAACAGTGTATAGCACAAAGCTTATAGCATATTATGGAGCGTAAAGGGGGCTTTATACGGTATGCATGGGCGTGTTCTTTAAGAAAACATTATAAACATTATATATTGCTTGCTACGGAGAGATTGAATATGGACTTTCAATATTGATGGCTTATGCTGGTTTGAAAGTTTTATTTTATATTTCATGGCGAGCCCTCTTAAGCTCGAATGGTTAATTACCTACACAGTAAGGTATCTTGGGCTGGAAAACATTCAAAGCAGAAAATGACTATAAGAAAGATTAGACGGAACGTGTCAAAAAAAAACAACTTAGAATTATGGGATTATTTCTCGAAATGGAAACTAGATTTTGAGCTTGGTGTTCTATGAAAATTCACCTATTATCGAAATAAAATTTCCTCCTGTGTTGAATAAGGAGAACATAAGGATGAGTAAGAATTCTCAACATATTTGGAATCGAGCAAAAACATACATTGCTTTTGGAATATAAGAAAGTGATGTTATTTGGAAACGTCTGGAAAGTCTCAAAGAGAAAGTTTTAACAGCGGAAAATTGTTTTTAACTTCACTTGGAATTGTAATGTGTTGAAATTCGTGCTTCATGGAAGACTGCATGTTTATCATAATTTTGAGACAGTTGGAACTTGGCTCTTTTCCTCGTAGCGGACATTAAGTTGTGATTTGCTATGACTATTAGAAGTCTCCGAGTTAAAAGTTATATGAGATTACTGTATAGAACAATATAATTTGGGATTTAATTCTCAGCTTAGAGAACATAAGTAGGGAGATTTACATGAGCCGCTAGATGTCTACAGGTCAGCAATGATGGGCTCAGATTGCAATTCCCCCAGCCAATTCACTTGAGTGGAGCAGAGCTGCAGAACCAGGCATAGCTACCCGTACAAGGTGATATACCTCTGTCAATAAAATGAATGCCACCTCATTTAGCTCCTTCTTAAGTGTATAATCAAGTTGGTGGCCAATGGGAAAGAGCATGCTCATCAGCAACACCTTGAGCTTGCTGTGGTCTGTTTTTAGCATAGAACTAAATGTTCTCACTACCGTTCTACCCACTTGAGCATGTCTTACTATTTCCATACTAGGCCATACTTACATACAAGTTTGGCCATGACTCCATACAGTAGCTTTCCACTCGCCATAGAAAGAGGATTTGGATCTCTCATTCTAGCAAATAATGATGTCACAATTTGGTTCCTGTCATCTACTGGTGAGTTTTAGTCTTGTATTTCTGCTTCCTTTTTGTGTTGCTGTGTGCTTTTTATAGTGCTTTTGACTGGCCAGTTGTTGGCACAATTTGTAAGTCTACTGTAAGTCCTGGTGCAATGATCCAGTTCAGGGTTGGAGTCTCTTGTTGCAACTCTTGTGTGGATCAGTAGCATGGTCAGGGAAAGCCAGAGGTTGGTACACTGGTAGGTATCAGTTCACGGTACAGAGGAGGGGGTGGGTAGCATAGTCAGGGAAGCCAAAGGTTGGTATACGAGTAGGTATCAGTTCACGGTACAGAGGAACAGGTGGGTAGCATAGTCAGGGAACCTAGAGATTGGTACACAGGTAGATATGTCAGATAAAAGTTTGGAGGAGCGGGAGGTGGAAGAGCTTGAGTATTGGCTGGAAGCACAATAATCTTGCAAGGAACTAGAGGAAAGGCCAGGCACCTATAGGAAGTACAATTAAGGAACAGGGAGGAGCTTAGGAACAAGAACAAGGTTATGCAAAGGGCTGAATAGCTCAGTAGGTAGAGCTGCTGCCTGGAGTACAGGAACTCCTGGGTTCGAGTCCTGACACCTGGGGGGTATCTGAGTACTGCTAGACACTATTAGGAACCAGGAAGGGTGAATGCTATAGATCAGTGATGGTGAACCTTTTAGAGACTGAGTGCCCAAACTGCAACTCAAAACCCACTTATTTATTGTAAAGTGCCAACATGTCAGGGGGCGGAGCTTATCACGACGTATGATTTTTACTTCCATCGTTCTTAAAAGGATAAGGCTGCTTCAAAATAGACTGGGTGCAGATTTTGACTTATTTTGGATGCGGAATTGCTGTGAAATTTGCCACGGAAATTTCCGCTGAGGACATTCTACAGCATTTCCACTTTGTGTAAACAGCAGTGATATTGACCTCCCCAGAGCGGCCCCAGCAGTAAGGGTGACCCCCCGAGAGCAGCCCCAGCGCTAATAGTGACCCCCCGAGAGCGGCTTTGGTGATTATAGTGACCCCGCACAGCGGCCCCAGCGGTAATACTGACACCGCACTGTGGCCCCAGTCGTAATAGTCACATCCCACAGTGGCTCCCCAGTAGTAATAGTGACACCACACAGTGGTCTCAGTGTTAATAGTGACATCCCACAGTGGCCCCAGTAGTAATAGTGACACCCCACATCAGCCTAGTAGTAATAGTGACATCCCACAGCAGCCCCCAGCAGTAATAGTGACATCCCACAGCGGCCCCAGCAGTAATAGTGACACCCCACAGTGGTCCCCAGTAGTAATAGTGACACTTCACAGCGTCCCTAGTAGTAATAGTGACATCCCACAGTAGCCAGTAGTAATAGTGACATCCCACAGTGGCCCCCAGTAGTAATAGCGACATCCCAAAGTGGCCCCTATAGTAATAGCGCCCCCCCAGCTCCTCTGCTTGGCGCTGTTTCTGCTACTGATCCCACTGATCCCAGGAGCACATTGTGACGTGCTGCCGGACACCTACTCCCATCCCCTGCTTTTGCGAAACCAAGTAGAAGACATAAGAGGAGGGGGGAAGAGGATCCCAGCTGCACACTGACATCACATTGTGCGCCTGGATCAGTGCTTCTAGCAGCGCTGCTGAGTGAATACCAGCAGTGGAGCTGCGGCACCCCTGCCAGTATTTACTAATGTGGTGAGCGGCCGACGGCGGCGAGTGCCAGCTGGGAAGGCTCTGAGTGCCGCCTCTGGCACGTGTGCCATAGGTTCGCCACCACTGCTATAAATGAAGTCAAGTTCTGCCATCTTGTGTCCAATTGGCATTGTTACACCATGAAGGCATCTTGAGATAATTGTAAAAGAAATATCTGTGATGCAGGCTGTCAGATCTGCTATAAACAAATCCAGTGTGAATTGCGCTAACAATCAACAGCAGAATTCCAGGCCTGGAGCTCAAATTAATATGCGGGATGGAGCTAATCCACTGCATTTCCATGCAGAAAATGCAGCAATAATACATATGTTCATTCATTATTTTGGATGGATTTTTTCAGCTGCATGTGATTGAGGTATAAAATACCCCATTTACTCGCATTAACCCCTTTAACTTTTGGATTTGCCTTATCTTTTCCTGTTGCTCATGACCCCATGAATTACAACCCCTACCTGAGCAATATAGATCTATGACGTCAGTAGTTAAGAGAAATCTGCACATCTGTCAGAGCAATTTAGTGCTGGGGAGTTATATATTATCTAAAAATGTTTCAACATGGTAGAATTATAACAGCGCAACTATCTGTTCCCTCTAAACGTATTGAATCCTTTCCAGATATCCTTCCTAATAAAATATTAGCGATGTTTTCCGGTGAGTAGAAAAGTGGCCAAGTACCCGTGTTCATTTTGAAAAGGCCTCTAAATGTTCTTTATTTCGAATAATTACAATATCATTCATTGCTTCCTGTAATCTAGCAATATAAAAATAAAAATATGCACATTTCATAGTCAAATCAAGATTGTTTTCAATTCTGAAGCCTTAGAGGAGCTTTTTTTCTTTAATGCGTATAAACTAAGTCCTAAATCTTGCAAGGATATTGATTGATTTCTACTTATAATGCAGGTTGTCTTAAAACAATCTCTTTATATTCCTGAGCTATGTCCAAAAATGCAAAGATCAAAGTGTGAGCCTTGTTGCTTTCATGTTTGGCATATGAATGGGCTGGCAGTCACCATTGTGGTCTTGGCTGGGTTCTCCTTGTTTTCATTTTCTGATGTGAAACATTTGGGAATCACATACCCCCGAACAGTTCCATTTATAGTGGACTAAATAAAAACTGGCTCAATAGGCTGCCAGGCATTTGAAAGTGCCAGTCGACACAGCTTTTCAAAAGTTATTGGCTGTGGCATGTTTTTGTAAATGGAAAATACGCTATTAACTTGTATGTATAGGAGAAAGTTAAATTGAAATGCCCAGCTAGCCATTGTTTGTAGTGAAATGTTGCATTTTTGACACAGTTCACTGTTACTTTTCACATTGTTCTGAATAATTGCATTTTTAGGACAAATTAGAAAGGCTGACCCGTTAACAATGAAATGAAGCTCTGGGACAAATCATGTGCAGGTTTCCGTAGCTTTAG
Organism: Eleutherodactylus coqui; assembly: GCF_035609145.1. Lineage (NCBI taxonomy): Eukaryota > Metazoa > Chordata > Amphibia > Anura > Eleutherodactylidae > Eleutherodactylus > Eleutherodactylus coqui. The sequence goes on along the minus strand of NC_089837.1, from coordinate 136,935,418 downwards.
TACAGAATACTGCAGACATGTCAGGAGTAGGGATGATATGTTCTCTTAAAGGGGTTGTTCCATTGTAAACTATTGACATGGCTGTTTCTACCATTGGGCATGGGGTGCAACAGCCAAGGAGACAGACTAATTGGAAATAGGGGGAGTAGAATGGAGCCTTCAGTTTTGTATCACTGCTCAGGCCCCAGAAAAGGGTATAGCAGGCGCTTTTAGATACCTTAGTAAAGCACAGTACCACAGTAAGCATTGTTTACTGACTGACTGTGAACTTTATATTGCTGGCAGTATTTTCCCACTGACTCGGGATCGGAGGATGGGAGGAGTGAAATAATTCAAAAATACATATTTTCAATGAGACTAATTCAGTGTATCCTTGTGCCAGTGCTACCTCTATTATATGATATTGCAGGGACAGTAGAGATACGCTAAGCTGCCGATGCCTCCTCTTGACTTTCTCCTCCTCCTCTCTACATTTGCGGCAACCTGCAGGAGGAAGACGAAAGAAGCATCCCTGCCAGTGCGGATCACAGTTATTTTAAATGGGCTGTGCCTTGATTGAAAGCTATCCCCTATCCACAGTATAACTTTCAGAATGGCACGGATTGCAGCTAGCAGAGAGTTTTCTAGTGAGTCACAAAGCATTCTGTGAATAGAAGATAACTTTCCATCATGGTATAGAGAGGGGAACACTAGAGATGAGCGAACGCGTTCGTCCGAGCTTGATATTCGTGCGAATATTAGGGTGTTCGGGATGTTCGTTATTCGTGACGAACACCATGCGGTGTTCTGGTTACTTTCACTTCCTTCCCTGAGACGTTAGCGCGCTTTTCTGGCCAATTGAAAGACAGGGAAGGCATTACAACTTCCCCCTGCAACGTTTAAGCCCTATACCACCCCCCTGCTGTGAGTGGCTGGCGAGATCAGGTGTTCGCCTAATATAAAAGTCGGCCCCTCCCGCGGCTCGCCTCAGATGCGGTGTGAGTTAGATGAGGGACAGTGCTGTTTATACCGGAGCTGCTGTAGGGAAAGAATTGGTAGTTAGTGTAGGCTTCAAGACCCCCCAAAGGTCCTTATTAGGGCCACTGATAGCTGTGTGTTGGCTGCTGTTAGCAGTGGGATTTTTTTTTCTTTCTCAAAATCGCCTCTGCAGACCGTTGCACCTGGCATTAGGGACAGAAGTGCTGCATAGGCAGGGAGAGTGTTAGGAGTGAGTGTAGCCTTCAAGAACCTCAACGGTCCTTTCTAGGGCCATATTTATCCGTGTGCAGTACTGTCCAGGCTGCTGTTGGCTGTGCTGCATTTTTTTTGGGCTTCTCAAAATCGCCTCTGCAGAGCATTGCACCCTCCATTGATACTGCAGGGAAAGAATTGTATAGGCAGGGCCACAACACAGTTATTATTCATAGAATATACGCAGTGCTGCCTGTTGGTGGGAAAAAACTGAAAAGAAATCTATTTGTCCAGCCTGTGTCCGTCCTTACGCCTGTGTAGACGTGTGAGCTGCGTGAAAAACATTGCTAAATCATACGCAGCCAGCTACGCTTTACTGCTGGGTTCGCCATTTGCTTTCCTTAATTGGGGAAAAAAATACCTGCTCTCCAAGAGTTATAATAACTCTGCTACCCTCACGTTCTGTGACACATAAGCAGGGACACAGCGCAGTTATTAAACTTCGCAGGTTCATTGAATATACGCAGTGCTGCCTGTTGGTGGGAAAAAACTGAAAAGAAATCTATTTGTCCAGCCTGTGTCCGTCCTTACGCCTGTGTAGACGTGTGAGCTGCGTGAAAAACATTGCTAAATCATACGCAGCCAGCTACGCTTTACTGCTGGGTTCGCCATTTGCTTTCCTTAATTGGGGAAAAAAATACCTGCTCTCCAAGAGTTATAATAACTCTGCTACCCTCACGTTCTGTGACACATAAGCAGGGACACAGCACAGTTATTAAACTTCGCAGGTTCATTGAATATACGCAGTGCTGCCTGTTGGTGGGAAAAAACTGAAAAGAAATCTATTTGTCCAGCCTGTGTCCGTCCTTACGCCTGTGTAGACGTGTGAGCTGCGTGAAAAACATTGCTAAATCATACGCAGCCAGCTACGCTTTACTGCTGGGTTCGCCATTTGCTTTCCTTAATTGGGGAAAAAAATACCTGCTCTCCAAGAGTTATAATAACTCTGCTACCCTCACGTTCTGTGACACATAAGCAGGGACACAGCGCAGTTATTAAACTTCGCAGGTTCATTGAATATACGCAGTGCTGCCTGTTGGTGGGAAAAAACTGAAAAGAAATCTATTTGTCCAGCCTGTGTCCGTCCTTACGCCTGTGTAGACGTGTGAGCTGCGTGAAAAACATTGCTAAATCATACGCAGCCAGCTACGCTTTACTGCTGGGTTCGCCATTTGCTTTCCTTAATTGGGGAAAAAAATACCTGCTCTCCAAGAGTTATAATAACTCTGCTACCCTCACGTTCTGTGACACATAAGCAGGGACACAGCGCAGTTATTAAACTTCGCAGGTTCATTGAATATACGCAGTGCTGCCTGTTGGTGGGAAAAAACTGAAAACAAATCTATTTGTCCAGCCTGTGTCCGTCCTTACGCCTGTGTAGACGTGTGAGCTGCGTGAAAAACATTGCTAAATCATACGCAGCCAGCTACGCTTTACTGCTGGGTTCGCCATTTGCTTTCCTTAATTGGGGAAAAAAATACCTGCTCTCCAAGAGTTATAATAACTCTGCTACCCTCACGTTCTGTGACACATAAGCAGGGACACAGCGCAGTTATTAAACTTCGCAGGTTCATTGAATATACGCAGTGCTGCCTGTTGGTGGGAAAAAACTGAAAACAAATCTATTTGTCCAGCCTGTGTCCGTCCTTACGCCTGTGTAGACGTGTGAGCTGCGTGAAAAACATTGCTAAATCATACGCAGCCAGCTACGCTTTACTGCTGGGTTCGCCATTTGCTTTCCTTAATTGGGGAAAAAAATACCTGCTCTCCAAGAGTTATAATAACTCTGCTACCCTCACGTTCTGTGACACATAAGCAGGGACACAGCGCAGTTATTAAACTTCGCAGGTTCATTGAATATACGCAGTGCTGCCTGTTGGTGGGAAAAAACTGAAAAGAAATCTATTTGTCCAGCCTGTGTCCGTCCTTACGCCTGTGTAGACGTGTGAGCTGCGTGAAAAACATTGCTAAATCATACGCAGCCAGCTACGCTTTACTGCTGGGTTCGCCATTTGCTTTCCTTAATTGGGGAAAAAAATACCTGCTCTCCAAGAGTTATAATAACTCTGCTACCCTCACGTTCTGTGACACATAAGCAGGGACACAGCGCAGTTATTAAACTTCGCAGGTTCATTGAATATACGCAGTGCTGCCTGTTGGTGGGAAAAAACTGAAAACAAATCTATTTGTCCAGCCTGTGTCCGTCCTTACGCCTGTGTAGACGTGTGAGCTGCGTGAAAAACATTGCTAAATCATACGCAGCCAGCTACGCTTTACTGCTGGGTTCGCCATTTGCTTTCCTTAATTGGGGAAAAAAATACCTGCTCTCCAAGAGTTATAATAACTCTGCTACCCTCACGTTCTGTGACACATAAGCAGGGACACAGCGCAGTTATTAAACTTCGCAGGTTCATTGAATATACGCAGTGCTGCCTGTTGGTGGGAAAAAACTGAAAACAAATCTATTTGTCCAGCCTGTGTCCGTCCTTACGCCTGTGTAGACGTGTGAGCTGCGTGAAAAACATTGCTAAATCATACGCAGCCAGCTACGCTTTACTGCTGGGTTCGCCATTTGCTTTCCTTAATTGGGGAAAAAAATACCTGCTCTCCAAGAGTTATAATAACTCTGCTACCCTCACGTTCTGTGACACATAAGCAGGGACACAGCGCAGTTATTAAACTTCGCAGGTTCATTGAATATACGCAGTGCTGCCTGTTGGTGGGAAAAAACTGAAAAGAAATCTATTTGTCCAGCCTGTGTCCGTCCTTACGCCTGTGTAGACGTGTGAGCTGCGTGAAAAACATTGCTAAATCATACGCAGCCAGCTACGCTTTACTGCTGGGTTCGCCATTTGCTTTCCTTAATTGGGGAAAAAAATACCTGCTCTCCAAGAGTTATAATAACTCTGCTACCCTCACGTTCTGTGACACATAAGCAGGGACACAGCGCAGTTATTAAACTTCGCAGGTTCATTGAATATACGCAGTGCTGCCTGTTGGTGGGAAAAAACTGAAAACAAATCTATTTGTCCAGCCTGTGTCCGTCCTTACGCCTGTGTAGACGTGTGAGCTGCGTGAAAAACATTGCTAAATCATACGCAGCCAGCTACGCTTTACTGCTGGGTTCGCCATTTGCTTTCCTTAATTGGGGAAAAAAATACCTGCTCTCCAAGAGTTATAATAACTCTGCTACCCTCACGTTCTGTGACACATAAGCAGGGACACAGCGCAGTTATTAAACTTCGCAGGTTCATTGAATATACGCAGTGCTGCCTGTTGGTGGGAAAAAACTGAAAAGAAATCTATTTGTCCAGCCTGTGTCCGTCCTTACGCCTGTGTAGACGTGTGAGCTGCGTGAAAAACATTGCTAAATCATACGCAGCCAGCTACGCTTTACTGCTGGGTTCGCCATTTGCTTTCCTTAATTGGGAAAAAAAAATACCTGCTCTCCAAGAGTTATAATAACTCTGCTACCCTCACGTTCTGTGACACATAAGCAGGGACACAGCACAGTTATTAAACTTAGATAATTCATTCACTAGAGGCAGTGGGGCCTTTCGTTTTCCAAAAAGGGCAAAAATTATATTTGGCCTGCAGTCTTGCGCCAATTTATTTCCTGCCTGGGAAATCTAATCACTGGTAATACAGCATGCTGAGGGGTAGGGGTAAGCCTAGAGGACGTGGACGTGGACGTGGCCGAGGACGCGGAGGGCCAAGTGAGGGTGTGGGCACAGGCCAAGCTCCTGATCCAGGTGTGTCGCAGCTGTCTGCTGCGCGATTAGGAGAGAGGCACGTTTCTGGCGTCCCCACATTCATCGCCCAATTAATGGGTCCACGCGGGAGACGGTTATTAGAAAATGAGCAGTGTGAGCAGGTCCTGTCCTGGATGGCAGAAAGTGCTTCGAGCAACCTATCGTCTACCCGCAGTTCTGCGCCGTCCACTGCTGCCAATCCGAATCCTCTGTCTGCTGCTCCTCCTTCCTCCCAGCCTCCTCAGTCCACTACAATGACACCTGCTCAGGAGCGGGAACACTCCCAGGAACTGTTCTCGGGCCCCTGCTTAGATTGGGCAGCAGCGGTTCCTCTCCCACCAGAGGAGTTTATCGTCACTGATGCCCAACCATTCGAAAGTTCCCGGGGTCCGGGGGAAGAGGCTGGGGACTTCCGCCAACTGTCTCAACAACTTTCTGTGGGTGAGGAGGACGATGACGATCAGACACAGTTGTCTTGCAGTGAGGTAGTAGTAAGGGCAGTAAGTCCCAGGGAGCAGCGCACAGAGGATTCGGAGGAAGAGCAGCAGGACGATGAGGTGACTGACCCCACCTGGTGTGCAACGCTTACTCAGGAGGACAGGTCTTCAGAGGGGGAGTCAAGGGCATCAGCAGGGCAGGTTGCAAGAGGCAGTGCGGTGGCCAGGGGTAGAGGCAGGGCCAGACCGAATAATCCACCAAGTGTTTCCCAAAGCGCCCCCTCGCGCCATGCCACCCTGCGTAGGCCGAGGTGCTCTAAGGTCTGGCAGTTTTTCACAGAGACGCCTGACGACCGACGAACAGTGGTGTGCAACCTTTGTCGCGCAAAGCTCAGCCGGGGAGCCAACACCAACAGCCTCACCACCACCACCATGCGCAGACATATGATGGCCAAGCACCCCGCAAGGTGGGACAAAGGCCGTTCACCGTCTCCGGTTTGCACCCCTGCCTCTCCCCCTGTGCCCCAACCTGCCACTGAGATGCAACCCCCCTCTCAGGACACAGGCACTACCGCCTCATGGCCTGCACCCACACCCTCATCTCCGCTGTCCTCGGCCCCATCCAGCAGTGTAGTTCAGCGCACCGTTCAGCCGTCGCTTGCGCAAGTGTTCGAGCGCAAGCGCAAGTACGCCGCCACGCACCCGCACGCTCAAACGTTAACCGTCCGCATCGCAAAATTCATCAGCCTTGAGATGCTGCCGTATAGGGTTGTGGAAACGGAGTCCTTCAAAAGTATCATGGAGGCGGCGGCCCCGCGCTACTCAGTTCCCAGTCGCCACTACTTTTCCCGATGTGCCGTCCCAGCCCTGCACGACCACGTCTCCCGCAACATTGTGCGCGCCCTCACCAACGCGGTTACTGCCACGGTCCACTTAACTACGGACACGTGGACAAGCACAGGCGGGCAGGGCCACTACATCTCCCTGACGGCACATTGGGTGAATTTAGTGGAGGCTGGGACAGAGTCAGAGCCTGGGACCGCTCACGTCCTACCCACCCCCAGAATTGCGGGCCCCAGCTCGGTGCTGGTATCTGCGGAGGTGTATGCTTCCTCCACTAAAGCACCCTCCTCCTCCTCCTCCTCCTCTGTCTCACAATCAAGATGTGTTAGCAGCAGCATGTCGCCAGCAGTCGGTGTCGCGCGGTGTGGCAGCACAGCGGTGGGCAAGCGTCAGCAGGCCGTGCTGAAACTACTCAGCTTAGGCGATAAGAGGCACACGGCCCACGAACTGCTGCAGGGTCTGACACAGCAGACCGACCGCTGGCTTGCGCCGCTGAGCCTCCAACCGGGCATGGTCGTGTGTGACAACGGCCGTAACCTGGTGGCGGCTCTGCAGCTTGGCAGCCTCACGCACGTGCCATGCCTGGCCCACGTCTTTAATTTGGTGGTTCAGCGGTTTCTGAAAAGCTACCCACGCTTGTCAGACCTGCTCGTAAAGGCGCGCCGGCTCTGCGCACATTTCCGCAAGTCCCACACGGACGCTGCCACCCTGCGCACCCTGCAACATCACTTTAAGCTGCCAGTGCACCGACTGCTGTGCGACGTGCCCACACGGTGGAACTCTACGCTCCACATGTTGGCCAGGCTCTATGAACAACGGAGAGCTATAGTCGAATACCAACTCCAACATGGGCGGCGCAGTGGGAGTCAGCCTCCTCAATTCCTTTCAGAAGAGTGGGCCTGGTTGGCAGACATCTGCCATGTCCTTGGTAATTTTGAGGAGTCTACCCAGGTGGTGAGCGGCGATGCTACAATCATTAGCGTCACCATTCCTCTGCTATGCATCTTGAGAAATTCCCTGCAAACCATAAAGGCAGCTGCTTTGCGCTCGGAAACGGGGGCGGGGGAAGACAGTATGCCGCTGGATAGTCAGGGCACCCTCCTGTCTATTTCTCAGCGCGTACAGGAGGAGGAGGAGGAGCATGAGGAGGAGGGGGAAGAGACAGCTTGGCCCGCTGCTGACGGTACACCGGCTGATTGCCTGTCATCCTTTCAGCGTGTATGGCCTGAGGAGGAGGAGGAGGAGGAGGATCCTGAAAGTGATCTTCCTAGTGAAGACAGCCATGTGTTGCGTACAGGTACCCTGGCACACATGGCTGACTTCATGTTAGGATGCCTTTCTCGTGACCCTCGCGTTGCACGCATTCTGGCCACTACGGATTACTGGGTGTACACACTGCTCGATCCACGGTATAAGGAGAACCTGCCCACTCTCATTCCCGAAGAGGAAAGGGGTTCGAGAGTGTTGCTATACCACAGGACCCTTGCGGACAAGCTGATGGTAAAATTCCCAGCCGACAGCGCTAGTGGCAGAAGGCGCAGTTCCGAGGGCCATGTTGCAGGGGATGTGCGTAGATCGAGCAGCATGTACATCCCAGGCAGTGCAACAGTCTTTAAGGGCCTGGCCAGCTTTATGGCTCCCCACCAAGACTGTGTCACCGCTCCCCAGTCACGGCTGAGTCGGCGGGAGCACTGCAAAAGGATGGTGAGGGAGTACGTAGCGGATCGCACGACCATCCTTGGTGACGCCTCTGCCCCCTACAACTACTGGGTGTCGAAGCTGGACACGTGGCCTGAACTAGCCCTGTATGCCCTTGAGGTGCTTGCTTGTCCTGCGGCTAGCGTGTTGTCGGAGAGGGTGTTTAGTGCGGCTGGGGGAATCATCACAGATAAGCGTAGCCGCTTGTCAACCGACAGTGCCGACAGGCTAACACTCATCAAGATGAACAAAGGCTGGATTTCGCCAGACTTCTGTTCTCCACCAGCGGACAGCAGCGATACGTAAGCAATACGTAGGCTGCACCCGCGGATGGAAGCTACGTTCTCTCTCACCATCCAAAACGGGGACATTTCTGCTTCATCAATCTGTGTCTAATATTCCTCCTCCTCCTCCTCCTGCTCCTCCTCCTGAAACCTCACGTAATCACGCTGAACGGGCAATTTTTCTTAGGGCCACAAGGCTCACTCAAATAATTTTTCTGAACAATTTTTATAAGTTTCAATGCGCTTAAAAGCATTGGAACTTTAACTTGAACCAATTTTTCGTTACACTGGGCTGCCTCCAGGCCTAGTTACCACTTAAGCCACATTAACCAAAGCGATTAATGGGTTTCACCTGCCCTCTTGGCTGGCCATGGCCAATTTTTGGGATGTACATTAGTACTGTTGATACAGCAATTTTTGTGGGCCCTCGCCTACAGTGTAATCAAATTAATTTTTAGCCCACCTGCATTACAGCTGACGTTACCTCAGCTGTGTTGGGCAATGCAATGGGATATTTTTGTGTACCGCCGGTGGGTTCCAGGGAGCCACCCATGCTGTAGGTGCACACTGAGTTTTTAATACTTCTGTACACTTCTAAAGAACCCGTCTGACTGGGGCATGCAGTGTGGGCCGAAGCCCACCTGTATTACGCACGACATTACTACCTCAGCTGTGTTGGGCAATGCAATGGGATATTTCTATGTACCGCCGGTGGCTTCCTGGCACCCACCCAGGCAGTGGGTCCACAGGGAGTTAAACCTACATGTGTCCACTTGTAAAGAACCCCAGTCTGACTGGGGCATGCAGTGTGGGCCGAAGCCCACCTGCATTAACCCTTTCCAGTCCACTGTGTGACCTGTGAAGACATTAGGGTTTAAGGCTGTACAGCTCCGTTGTTGGTAGACGTCCGTCGGGGTTCTCTTACTGTATATTGCCAGCCTCTCTGCTGTCGGAGCCTATCCTACGTGTCAGCTCATGCAGTACTGGCTTTAGCCAGCATATAGCGCCGTTGTATAACAGCAGAAAAAGAGTAAGCCCCCTAGGAAAACCATATACAAATTGGATTGGAAAGGGTTAAGCACAACATTACTACCTCAGCTGTGTTGGGCAATGCAATGGGATATTTCTATGTACCGCCGGTGGCTTCCTGGCACCCACCCATGCTGTAGGTGCACACGGAGTTTTTACTACATCTGTACACTTATAAAGAACCCCAGTCAGACTGGGGCATGCAGTGTGGGCCGAAGCCCACCTGCATTAAGCACGACATTACTACCTCAGCTGTGTTGGGCAATGCAATGGGATATTTCTGTGTACCGCCAGTGGGTTCCAGGGAGCCACCCATGCTGTGGGTCGACAGGGACTTCACAATAGGGAGTTGTACCTGCCTGTGTCTATGAATTAAAAAGCCCGGTCTGACTGGGGCATGCAGACACCTTGACAGAATGAATAGTGTGTGGCACATAGGTTCCCCATTGCTATGCCCACGTGTGCAGCTCCTGATGGCGGTGGCACAGGATTCTATTTCTCATTGCTTCTGTACAGCATTGTGGGCTATCGCTCCGCCACTTTTAAAGAGGGTCGCTGCCTAGCCGTGCCAACCTCTGCAGTGTGTGCCTGCGGTCCCTCGTCATGGCAGACGCAATTCTAAATAGACATGAGCGTGGTGTGGCATGAGGGCAGCTGAAGGCTGCGCAGGGACACTTTGGTGTGCGCTGTGGGGGGGAGGGGGGGCGGTTGGGCAGCATGTAACCCAGGAGAAGTGTCAGTGGAGTGTCATGCAGGCAGTGATTGTGCTTTGTTGGAGGTAGTGTGGTGCTTAGCAAAGGTATGCCATGCTAATGAGGGCTTTTCAGAAGTAAAAGTTGTTGGGAGGGGGGGGGCCCACTCTTGCCGGTATTGTGGCTTAATAGTGGGACCTGGGAACTTGAGATGCAGCCCAACATGTAGCCCCTCGCCTGCCCTATCCGTCACTGTGTCATTCCCATCACTTTCCTGAATTGCCCAGATTTTCACACATGAAAACCTTAGCGAGCATCGGCGAAATACAAAAATGTTCTGGTCGCCCATTGACTTCAATGGGGTTCGTTGTTCGAAACGAACCCTCGAGCATCACGGGAAGTTCGTTACGAATAACGAACACCCGAACATTTTGGTGTTCGCTCATCTCTAGGGAACACTTCTTTATCTCGGGTGATACTTCTGTATGATAGAGAGTTGAGGTTTATGTGTGTGTTTATCACTTTAAGGACATCGGTGGTGCACTTAGAGGTGGAATGACTTCCTGGCGGCAGCATGAGGCAAATATGGAAAAGGCCAGACGCTGTTCTGCTGATTTCCAGCTCCGGGACAGGCCTCAGTGGCAATATGAAGTATGCCACTGCCTGAACCAGGTATCCTGAATAAAGTCAAGCTGTGTAAGATGTAACATTGTGGATACTGCATTCATCCACCGCTTCATCAAGAACTGTCTAGTGTAGTTCACATCAGACTGAACAAATCAGAATTTCCATCACTTGGTTTGTAGCATCAAACTGTACATGTGTTAGCACATTAAACAGTCATTTCGGAGCATCAGCATGTGACTGTCATTCAGTTTTGGCAAGTACAATCTCCATCACGGCCTGAGTCCTGGGAATTCTAATCTTTTCTCCGGCCACTCTACAATAGCACAACCCATTTAAGATCACTTTCAGTCATTTGTAAGGCTGAGTTCACACCTGCACTATTATTTCCATTGTTCGGATCCATCCTACAAACTGAAAAAGGAAAATATTGGAAGTGCTCGGCCTTATACTTAAAGATGCACTATGGGGCAGATTTTTGAAACTGTCTAAAAGAAAAACTGTCTTAGCTGCCCGCCGCAACCAATCACAGCGCAGGTTTACGTCTATCAGAGCAGAATACAAAATGAAAGCTGCACTGTGAATGGTTGCTACGAGTATCTAAGGCAGTTTTTATTTTAGACAGTTTCATAAATCTCCCCTATAGGCCGCCTGCACACGGGATTTCCCGCGGGATTTCCGCCACTGAAAGCCTGCATAGGAGTGCATTACAATACGCACTCCTATGCAGACGGCCGCGCGAAACGTCGCGCGGCAAACAAACCGCGGCATGTCCTATTTTTGTGCGGGGCTCGCAGAGCCTCGCACAGAAACGTCACTCATTCGGCCGCCGGCTCCGGTCTGCGCATGCGCCGGCTGCCCGGCAGCTGGCACATGAAAGAGCCGGGGCCGCCAGGCGCGGGTGAGTACGCGCTCGTCCCTGCAGGCGCTCGGGTCGGGTCCCGGATCCGACCCACTTGTCTGCAGGCAGCCTTTCTTTACTTTTTTTGTGTGTGTGTGGAGGAAAATTCATCATGCCGCAACTCCCCTCTCACCCGCGCCGGCAGCCGAACCTTTGCTTCCGAGCGGGCAGGTATTCGCTAAGGACAATGCTCGATCGAGCAATTGTCCTTAGCGAGTATGCTCGCTCATCTCTATTCTTTAACCAATGTGAACGTTGCTCGACACATCCAATAATAGGATCTATCAGGCTTCTGTTATACCCTTCAGCATTTAACCAAACAAAATAGTGCAGCACACTGCTCTATTTTGATTGTGATTTTGTACTGGATCTGCGCTGCAGGGTGACGCAGGTGTGAAGAGAACCTATCGTGCCACATAATAGATACAACACGAGACCTCTCATAATTCATCATAACCACAGATCCCTATAGCCTTCTGATGAACAGCGGTCTGGGGCGCATGCCTCTTCTTATATTAGACACATCTCGGCACCCCTGGGCTTCTACACAAAAATGTATGACAGGTCTGAGCTATCATACATTTCTGGCATAATTTATGCCAGTTTATGGTGTAAATTAAAAATGTGTCCGTCCACGACAACCACACTCCCTCCTGAACAAGCTACGCCCACTTTACAGGAAAGTGGCGGGTGGTAGCGCAATCTGTCAAAATTCACAAAAATTTTACACAAGCGAATCTTTATGGAAAATTTTGTGACTTTTTATGCCAGAAACTGGTGTAAAATATTTTATAAATGTCCCACGTTGACGAGGGAACCTCAAGTAGTTACTTGCAGAGATAGTGTCAGTTGTGTGGCTGTTGACACTGCACAGAGCCAAGAAGATGTGAACTGAGACTTGTCTGTATAATCAGCACTACAACTTCAGCAGCAATATCCAGGCAAAGGTCAGCAGGTGAATAACCAAGTCCAGTAATGTGGCTGAGGTCAGGGGCACAGAAGCCAAGTCAAAACCAGAGACTGAACTAACAGGGGTTTGTTACAATGGGAATGGACCCTATTGCTTTGGCATCTACGCTGTGGTGTGCATGCCTAATATAGCAGGTGCTACAGGATTGGAAGGGGACAGATTTAGGAAGCTTGTGCTGGGGTGTGAGTGCATGCAAGCCCTATGAGCAGACAATGGGGAGCAAGCTGAGGAGTGGATGTTGCATGCAGCATGCGGATTAGAGTGGCACCTGAGCGCAGCCCCAGCAGCAGGCGAGCAAAGTGGGCAGTGTCAGAGCACCATGATACTTAGATTCAATTAAGCTCGTGATTGGAAAAAAAGAGGCAGGATTTATGTCAAAGTTATTGGCTGTCAACATAACATTGACGGAAGAAAGTAGGAGGGTAAATCTGACCATGATACCTAAATATTAGTCCTGACGGGACTGTCAAGAGATAACTTCTTCAGTAATAACCACAGATCCCTATAGCCTTCTGATGAACAGCGGTCTGGGTGTTGTGTCCATACTATGGGTGCTAAAAAGTATTTTTTGATGTTTACTTGATCGGCCTTAGAAAATAACTTTGATGGCTTCTCTGCAGGATAGATCATCAATAGTGGATCAGTGGGAGCCTGCTGCTTGGGACCCCTGCTATTCAGTTGTTCGCTTGGCCAGTAAACAGCTCTGTTGCCACTGAAGTGGCCAGGCTTGGTATTACAGACAAAATTCCCATTGAAGTGAAAGTGAGGTTTACCTGTAAAACCAAGCAGTGGAAATGGAGTTGTTTGCTTCCTACAGGAAGTCATTCAGTGCATAAGCGCATCGACTCAGCAAACAGCTGATCAGCGGTTCTGGATAGCTGACCCTTCACTATCCTCTATTGATGACCTATTCTGAAAATAAGAAAATGAATGCTTTGCAACTAGACAACACATTTAAGCTCAATGTCATTTTTATGTACACCATTCTGTGTTGATAAATTACTTGTTAGGCCTCCCTCACACAGAGCGTTTGCAGAAACGCAGCGTTTTTCAACGCTGCGTTACTGCAGATTCCGCCCCGTTTCAGCAGCGCTGGCATACTTTATGGCAGCGTTTTGGCTGCGTTTTCAGCTCGGCTGAAAACGCAGCCAAGAATGCTGAAAAGAAAAAAAAAATTAATACTCACCTAGCCGCTGTAGTCCGGGTCGCGCCCGCTATCTCTGTCGCTGATCCAGGCTTCCTCGGCACTCCCAAGTCTATTGCCGAAGGCCAGGTTTGAGAACCCCGCCTCCGGCAATAGAGTGCTGTGATTGGTTGTCGGTGCTTGCTCGATGCCCAATCACAGCCCTTCATTGACTGTCTCAGCCAATCAGAGCTTGCCGGCGCTAATTGGCTGAGACAGTCAATAAAGGGCTGTGATTGCGCATCGAGCGTGCCGATAACCAATCACAGCACTCTATTGCCGGAGGCGGGGTTCTCAAACCTGGCCTACGGCAATAGACTTGTGAATGCAGGGGAAGCCTGGATCAGCGGCAGAGACCAGCGGCCGCGACCCGGACTGCAGCGGCTAGGTGAGTATTAACTTTCTTTTTTTCTCCCTACCTAGCTGGGGCAGATTTTCGGGGTAGGGCTTCTATTGCAAGCCCTCACCCCGAAAATCGGTAAGCGGTTAATGCTGCCAAAAACGCGGCACCAAGTGTTGCCGCGTTTTCAGCAGTGCTAAAACCGCTGCCCATTCATTTCAATGGGCGACGCAGGGCTGAAAACGCCCCAAAATAGAGCATGCATCGCTGTCAAAGCGCAGCGTTGCAAGGCGCTGCGTTTTCAGCCCTGTGTGAGCAGCCCCATTGAAATGAATGGGAGTGTTGTACAGCGTTTAGCGCTGGGCTGAAAAGGCAGCGCTAAACGCTGTATAAAACGCCCTGTGTGAGGGAGGCCTAAGAGTTGGATGTTGGTATTTCTGATACAGTGCTCCAAATCTCCTGTACAGACAATCAGTTACATTATAAAACTTTGGCTTCCTGCAGTTACAATGAGGGCGAGCCTACTGCATCCTACTGACCAATTTTACTGCAAGTGTTTAAGCATTTTACATAAATTTTTGTTCAGTTTTTTGCATTATTAACAGACAAATGTCCTCTGATTGCAATCCATTTTTCTAACGTATGTATTAAAAAATTGAAGGTGGCCCAAATAATGGCATTCAATAGGTGCGTGAAAAAAGCACAATGCAGTTACATACCATGTGAATGCATTCCCTTTTTTTAAAAGCATCCTTTGATTTGAATGAGCAATTCTGATCTGATTATCGCACCGGAATAGAACATGCTGTGGTTTTCTTACACAGACCATTGGGCCATGAAAAAAAGTGCACATGTGAATACACACATTGGGGGAAATTTATTAAGACCGGAATGTCAAATGCTGATCTTAATATCATTGCACAATGTATCTAATACATGAAGGGGCGCATGCCTCTTCTTATATTAGACACATCTCGGCACCCCTGGGCTTCTACACAAAAATGTATGACAGGTCTGAGCTATCATACATTTCTGGCATAATTTATGCCAGTTTATGGTGTAAATTAAAAATGTGTCCGTCCACGACAACCACACTCCCTCCTGAACAAGCTACGCCCACTTTACAGGAAAGTGGCGGGTGGTAGCGCAATCTGTCAAAATTCACAAAAATTTTACACAAGCGAATCTTTATGGAAAATTTTGTGACTTTTTATGCCAGAAACTGGTGTAAAATATTTTATAAATGTCCCACGTTGACGAGGGAACCTCAAGTAGTTACTTGCAGAGATAGTGTCAGTTGTGTGGCTGTTGACACTGCACAGAGCCAAGAAGATGTGAACTGAGACTTGTCTGTATAATCAGCACTACAACTTCAGCAGCAATATCCAGGCAAAGGTCAGCAGGTGAATAACCAAGTCCAGTAATGTGGCTGAGGTCAGGGGCACAGAAGCCAAGTCAAAACCAGAGACTGAACTAACAGGGGTTTGTTACAATGGGAATGGACCCTATTGCTTTGGCATCTACGCTGTGGTGTGCATGCCTAATATAGCAGGTGCTACAGGATTGGAAGGGGACAGATTTAGGAAGCTTGTGCTGGGGTGTGAGTGCATGCAAGCCCTATGAGCAGACAATGGGGAGCAAGCTGAGGAGTGGATGTTGCATGCAGCATGCGGATTAGAGTGGCACCTGAGCGCAGCCCCAGCAGCAGGCGAGCAAAGTGGGCAGTGTCAGAGCACCATGATACTTAGATTCAATTAAGCTCGTGATTGGAAAAAAAGAGGCAGGATTTATGTCAAAGTTATTGGCTGTCAACATAACATTGACGGAAGAAAGTAGGAGGGTAAATCTGACCATGATACCTAAATATTAGTCCTGACGGGACTGTCAAGAGATAACTTCTTCAGTAATAACCACAGATCCCTATAGCCTTCTGATGAACAGCGGTCTGGGTGTTGTGTCCATACTATGGGTGCTAAAAAGTATTTTTTGATGTTTACTTGATCGGCCTTAGAAAATAACTTTGATGGCTTCTCTGCAGGATAGATCATCAATAGTGGATCAGTGGGAGCCTGCTGCTTGGGACCCCTGCTATTCAGTTGTTCGCTTGGCCAGTAAACAGCTCTGTTGCCACTGAAGTGGCCAGGCTTGGTATTACAGACAAAATTCCCATTGAAGTGAAAGTGAGGTTTACCTGTAAAACCAAGCAGTGGAAATGGAGTTGTTTGCTTCCTACAGGAAGTCATTCAGTGCATAAGCGCATCGACTCAGCAAACAGCTGATCAGCGGTTCTGGATAGCTGACCCTTCACTATCCTCTATTGATGACCTATTCTGAAAATAAGAAAATGAATGCTTTGCAACTAGACAACACATTTAAGCTCAATGTCATTTTTATGTACACCATTCTGTGTTGATAAATTACTTGTTAGGCCTCCCTCACACAGAGCGTTTGCAGAAACGCAGCGTTTTTCAACGCTGCGTTACTGCAGATTCCGCCCCGTTTCAGCAGCGCTGGCATACTTTATGGCAGCGTTTTGGCTGCGTTTTCAGCTCGGCTGAAAACGCAGCCAAGAATGCTGAAAAGAAAAAAAAAATTAATACTCACCTAGCCGCTGTAGTCCGGGTCGCGCCCGCTATCTCTGTCGCTGATCCAGGCTTCCTCGGCACTCCCAAGTCTATTGCCGAAGGCCAGGTTTGAGAACCCCGCCTCCGGCAATAGAGTGCTGTGATTGGTTGTCGGTGCTTGCTCGATGCCCAATCACAGCCCTTCATTGACTGTCTCAGCCAATCAGAGCTTGCCGGCGCTAATTGGCTGAGACAGTCAATAAAGGGCTGTGATTGCGCATCGAGCGTGCCGATAACCAATCACAGCACTCTATTGCCGGAGGCGGGGTTCTCAAACCTGGCCTACGGCAATAGACTTGTGAATGCAGGGGAAGCCTGGATCAGCGGCAGAGACCAGCGGCCGCGACCCGGACTGCAGCGGCTAGGTGAGTATTAACTTTCTTTTTTTCTCCCTACCTAGCTGGGGCAGATTTTCGGGGTAGGGCTTCTATTGCAAGCCCTCACCCCGAAAATCGGTAAGCGGTTAATGCTGCCAAAAACGCGGCACCAAGTGTTGCCGCGTTTTCAGCAGTGCTAAAACCGCTGCCCATTCATTTCAATGGGCGACGCAGGGCTGAAAACGCCCCAAAATAGAGCATGCATCGCTGTCAAAGCGCAGCGTTGCAAGGCGCTGCGTTTTCAGCCCTGTGTGAGCAGCCCCATTGAAATGAATGGGAGTGTTGTACAGCGTTTAGCGCTGGGCTGAAAAGGCAGCGCTAAACGCTGTATAAAACGCCCTGTGTGAGGGAGGCCTAAGAGTTGGATGTTGGTATTTCTGATACAGTGCTCCAAATCTCCTGTACAGACAATCAGTTACATTATAAAACTTTGGCTTCCTGCAGTTACAATGAGGGCGAGCCTACTGCATCCTACTGACCAATTTTACTGCAAGTGTTTAAGCATTTTACATAAATTTTTGTTCAGTTTTTTGCATTATTAACAGACAAATGTCCTCTGATTGCAATCCATTTTTCTAACGTATGTATTAAAAAATTGAAGGTGGCCCAAATAATGGCATTCAATAGGTGCGTGAAAAAAGCACAATGCAGTTACATACCATGTGAATGCATTCCCTTTTTTTAAAAGCATCCTTTGATTTGAATGAGCAATTCTGATCTGATTATCGCACCGGAATAGAACATGCTGTGGTTTTCTTACACAGACCATTGGGCCATGAAAAAAAGTGCACATGTGAATACACACATTGGGGGAAATTTATTAAGACCGGAATGTCAAATGCTGATCTTAATATCATTGCACAATGTATCTAATACATGAAGGGGCGCATGCCTCTTCTTATATTAGACACATCTCGGCACCCCTGGGCTTCTACACAAAAATGTATGACAGGTCTGAGCTATCATACATTTCTGGCATAATTTATGCCAGTTTATGGTGTAAATTAAAAATGTGTCCGTCCACGACAACCACACTCCCTCCTGAACAAGCTACGCCCACTTTACAGGAAAGTGGCGGGTGGTAGCGCAATCTGTCAAAATTCACAAAAATTTTACACAAGCGAATCTTTATGGAAAATTTTGTGACTTTTTATGCCAGAAACTGGTGTAAAATATTTTATAAATGTCCCACGTTGACTGTAATAGTTCCTAGTTCTGTCTAAGTTCTTTTAGTTTGAAACTCGGTCATTCAAATCATCCATGTGAAAAAACCCTAAAGGTATTAGTACCTTGTTTAACTCAGGATGATGTAAAGTAATTAAATAAGGCACACTTACCTAACTCATCCCCCACCACTCCTGTTCTAACTCTTCCTGGGTTCACCTATTCATGGATATGGGACCACAGCCGGCAATTACTGACTAGGTTCTCACCGCATTTTGTAACTGTATACTTATACAGTTGCCATTGATTTCCATTTTAAAAAATGTATATTACCCCATATCTGCTTTTTTGCATATGTTTGTATTAAAAGGAGTAGCCCACTACGATTCTCAATGCCATTAAGGCCAAGATATCTCCATGTATACAGGCCAAACATCTGGCAAAAGGAAACACTTTAGAAATACTTTGATTATTGAAGTCTATGGCACATTAAAAGCATAAATCGGGAAATTTTCCCTCCAAACATATGTTAATTTGGGCTTTAATTGGGGCTTTAAACCTGCACCATAGTGTGAGTTTCGAGTTAAAGAGCTTAACAGGTCTCGAAACTTATGCTTTCCACTCTTGTTCCCCCCTAACTTTCTGAAAATTATGTAAAAGACTCCAATTTAACACTTTACAAATTTAGTTTATTATTGTAACATTATAGGAAAACTCTCATAAGGCTGCACCTCACATTACAACCACTGGGTGTCCCTACATGGACAAATATAGCATATACATCTCCTGACAGAGTATTGCAAAATCATGTGTTGTTTTTTTTCAAAACTGGTCATCTCAGGCCACAAAGTTCAAGAAACTTTGAACAAAGAGGAACATTAAAGGGGTTTTCCCACTACCTAAAATTGTTTCACAACAACTCTGTACTTCCTGGTTTCAGCTGATCAGGACTTGTGATTGTTGTACCCAATCACTGGCTATAGAGGGTCACTGCTGTGGTCAGTGATTGGCTGCAGCTGTCACATGTACTGGTCAGCAGCAACCAGGAAGTACAGAAAGGTCATGAAGTAATTTTACATAGTGTGAAAACCCCTATAAGGAAGAATTCATATAGTTGGATGTCCTTAACAAGTTAAAACAATTAGTACAGTCTCTTACAAAACTTCTGAACACAATGCACTGAGACAATAAATCAATGGCTATATACTAAGAAGTTTGACAGATCTGCAAGTGCTAGCTATTCCTTGGACACCAAGATACTTTTTTTTTAGCAACTTTTGACCGAAATCAGTTTAATTCAGAAAGACAGTCATTGTTATAGATGAACAAGCATACTCTTTAAGGGACAATACTCGAGCGAGTATCGTCCTTTTCGAGTACCTGCCTGTTCGTCAGAAAACATTCAGGTGCCGGCGGGGGAGAGCGGGGAGGAAGATCTCTCTCCCCCTCCCCCTGTTCCCCTCTGCTCACTCCCGCAAACCACCGCTCACCTCCGCCACCACCCGAATCTTTTCTGACGAGCAAGCAGGTATCTATCTATCTATCTAATATCATGTATCTAATATCCATCTATCTCATATCTATCTATCTATCTCATATCTATCCCATATCTATCTATCTATCTATCTATCTATCTATCTATCTATCTATCTATCTATCTATCTATCTATCTATCTGTCTATCTATCTCATATCTATCTATTTATTTATCTAATATCTATCTATCTATTTCATGTCTATCTATCTATTTATCTATCTATCTATCTCATATCTATCCCATATCTATCTATCTATCTATCTATCTATCTATCTATCTATCTATCTATCTATCTATCTATCTATCTATCTATCTATCTATCTATCTATCTATCTCATATCTATCTATCTCATGTCTATCTATCTAATATCTATCTATCTCATCTATCTATCTATCTATCTATCCCATATCTATCTATCTATCTATCTATTTATCTATCTAATATCTGTCTATCTCATGTATATCTATCTATCTAATATCTATTATCTATCTATCTCATATCTATCCATCTCATATCTATCCATCTATCTATCTATCTCATATCTATCCCATATCTATCTATCTATCTATCTATCTATCTATCTATCTATCTATCTATCTCATGTCTATCTATTAGAGATGAGCGAGCGTACTCGGCCACGCCCCTTTTTCGCCCGAGTACCGCGATTTTCGAGTACTTCCGTACTCGGGCGAAAAGATTCGGGGGGCGCCGTGGGTGAGTGGGGGGTTGCAGCGGGGAGTGGGGAGGAGAGGGAGAGAGAGAGGGCTCCCCCTGTTCCCCGCTGCTACACCCGCGCCGCCACGCCTCCCCGCGCCCCCCGAATCTTTTCTCCCAAGTACTAAAGTACTCGAAAATCGCGGTGCTCGATTGAGTAATTACTCGAAACGAGTATGTTAGCTCATCTCTACTATCTATCTATTAGAGATGAGCGAGCACCAAAATGCTCGGGTGCTCGTTACTCGGGACGAATTTATCGCGATGCTCGAGGGTTCGTTTCGAGTAACGAACCCCATTGAAGTCAATGGGCGACCGGAGCATTTTTGTATTTCGCCGATGCTCGCTAAGGTTTTCATGTGTGAAAATCTAGGCAATTCAAGAAAGTGATGGGAACGACACAGAAACGGATAGGGCAGGCGAGGGGCTACATGTTGGGCTGCATCTCAAGTTCACAGGTCCCACTATTAAGCCACAATACCGGCAAGAGTGGGGCCCCCCCCTCCTAACAACTTTTACTTCTGAAAAGCCCTCATTAGCATGGCATACCTTAGCTAAGCACCACACTAGCTACAACAAAGCACAATCACTGCCTGCATGACACTCCGCTGCCACTTCTCCTGGGTTACATGCTGCCCAACCCCCCTCCCCCCTGCACGAAACAGTGTCCACAGCGCACACCAAACTGTCCCTGCGCAGCCTTCAGCTGCCCTCATGCCACACCACCCTCATGTCTATTTATAAGTGCGTCTGCCATGAGGAGGAACTGCAGGCACACACTGCAGAGGGTTGGCACGGCTAGGCAGCGACCCTCTTTAAAAGTGGTGGGGCGATAGCCCACAATGCTGTACAGAAGCAATGAAAAATCCAATCCTGTGCCACCTCCATCAGGAGCTGCACACGTGGGCATAGCAATGGGGAACCTATGTGCCACACACTATTCATTCTGTCAAGGTGTCTGTATGCCCCAGTCAGACTGGTAATATGTACCTTAACAGTAACCGCGTTGGTGGTAATGTGGTGGTGACTGCGGACCTAGTAGCACGGTTGTATTTTGTTGGTTTTCGGAACGTGGCCAGGATTAAGTGGGCCGTGGCGGGGGGATGGTGGGGGGGCTCTCTTGTTGCATCGGTAAAGGTGAAATTCTTGGACTGCCACCAGACGAACCAATGCAAAGGCATTTGCCAAGAATGTTTTCATTGTTGGAGGAGGAGGGGGATGTTTTTGAGGCACTACGTGTCCTCTCCACGTGTCCGTGGTTATATGCACCTTAACAGTAACCGCGTTGGTGGGAAATGGCCTCGACGCCATCATGTCTTTGGGAAGCCTCTGTTTCCACACCCCAGAGACATACCATTAGCAGAGGTATAGGCAGAGCCCAGAATTCGTAACATTTCAGCTGTAGCATTAGGACAGGCCCCACTAACATATCACTAGCAGCATTATAGGGAGAGCACAGTATTAGTTCCATTTCAGTAATAGTAGCACTCAAGACAGGCCCCAGTAACAATTCCGAAGCAGCAGTATTGGAGGAGCATAGTCTAAGTTCCATTTAAGTAATAGTAGCAGCCTACACAGGCCCCAGGAACAATTCCGAAGCAGCAGTATAGTGGGAGCGCAGTCTTAGTTCCATTTCAGTAGCTGCAGTATAGCCAAGGTCCAAGTTACATTTATGTAGCTAAAGTGTAGGCCAACCCCACACACCTTTCTGTACCATGAGTGCAGGCAAAGAACATAGAAATTGCTATGATTACACTGTAGGTGAGGGCCCAAAAAAATTGGTGTACCAACAGTACTAATGTACCTCAGTAAAAATTGGCCATGCCCAACCAAGATGGCAGGTGAAACCCATTAATCGCTTTGGTTAATGTGGCTTAAGTGGTAACTAGGCCTGGAGGCAGCCCAGTTTAATGAAAAATTGGTTCAAGTTAAAGTTCCAACGCTTTTAAGAGCATTGAAACGTATAAAAATTTTTTAGAAAAATTATATGAGTGAGCCTTGTGGCCCTAAGAAAAATTGCCCGTTCAGCGTGATTACGTGAGGTTTCAGGAGGAGGAGGAGGAATATTATACACAGATTGATGAAGCAGAAATGTCCCCGTTTTGGATGGTGAGAGAGAACTATGCTTCCATCCGCGGGTGCAGCCTACGTATTGCTTAGGTATCGCTGCTGTCCGCTGGTGGAGAAGAGAAGTCTGGGGAAATCCAGGCTTTGTTCATCTTGATGAGTGTTAGCCTGTCGGCACTGTCGGTTGACAGGCGGGTACGCTTATCTGTGATGATTCCCCCAGCCGCACTAAACACCCTCTCCGACAAGACGCTAGCCGCAGGACAAGCAAGCACCTCCAGGGCATACAGCGCTAGTTCAGGCCACGTGTCCAGCTTCGACACCCAGTAGTTGTAGGTGGCAGAGGCGTCACGGAGGACGATCGTGCGATCGGCTACGTACTCCCTCACCATCCTTTTACAGTGCTCCCGCCGACTCAGCCTTGACTGGGGAGCGGTGACACAGTCTTGCTGGGGAGCCAGAAAGCTGTCCAGGCCCTTAAAGACTGTTGCACTGCCTCGGCTGTACATGCTGCTCGATCTCCGCACCTCCCCTGCTACCTGGCGCTCTGAACTGCGCCTTCTGCCACTAGCGCTGTCGGATGGGAATTTTACCATCAGCTTGTCCGCCAGGGTCCTGTGGTATAGCAACACTCTTGAACCCCTTTCCTCTTCGGGAATGAGAGTGGGAAGGTTCTCCTTATAGCGTGGGTCGAGCAGTGTGTACACCCAGTAATCCGTAGTGGCCAGAATGCGTGTAACGCGAGGGTCACGAGAAAGGCATCCTAAAATGAAGTCAGCCTTGTGTGCCAGGGTACCTGTACGCAACACATGGCTGTCCGCACTAGGAAGATCACTTTCAGGATCCTCCTCCTCCTCCTCAGGCCATACACGCTGAAATGATGACAGGCAAGCAGCATGGGTACCGTCAGCAGTGGGCCAAGCTGTCTCTTCCCCCTCCTCCTCATCCTCCTCATGCTCCTCCTCCTCCTCCTGAACGCGCTGAGATTTAGACAGGAGGGTGCTCTGACTATCCAGCGACATACTGTCTTCCCCCGGCTCTGTTTCCGAGCGCAAAGCGGCTGCCTTTATGGTTTGTAGGGAACTTCTCAAGATGCATAGCAGAGGAATGGTGACGCTAATGATTGCAGCATCGCCGCTCACCACCTGGGTAGACTGCTCAAAGTTTCGAAGGACCTGGCAGATGTCTGCCAACCAGGCCCACTCTTCTGAAAAGAATTGAGGAGGCTGACTCCCACTGCGCCGCCCATGTTGGAGTTGGTATTCCACTATAGCTCTACGCTGCTCATAGAGCCTAGCCAACATGTGGAGCGTAGAGTTCCACCGTGTGGGCACGTCGCACGGCAGTCGGTGCACTGGCAGATTAAACCGATGTTGCAGGGTGCGCAGGGTGGCAGCGTCCGTGTGGGACTTGCGGAAATGTGCGCAGAGCCGGCGCACCTTTACGAGCAGGTCTGACAAGCGTGGGTAGCTTTTCAGAAAGCGCTGAACCACCAAATTAAAGACGTGGGCCAGGCATGGCACGTGCGTGAGGCTGCCGAGCTGCAGAGCCGCCACCAGGTTACGGCCGTTGTCACACACGACCATGCCCGGTTGGAGGCTCAGCGGCGCAAGCCAACGGTCGGTCTGCTCTCTCAGACCCTGCAGCAGTTCGTGGGCCGTGTGCCTCCTATCTCCTAAGCTGAGTAGTTTCAGCACGGCCTGCTGACGCTTGCCCACCGCTGTGCTGCCACACCGCGCGACACCGACTGCTGGCGACGTCCTGCTGCTGCTGACACATCTAGATTGCGAGACAGAGGTTGAGGAGGAGGAGGGTGCTTTAGTGGAGGAAGCATACACCGCCGAACATACCACCACCGAGCTGGGGCCCGCAATTCTGGGGGTGGGTAGGACGTGAGCGGTCCCAGGCTCTGACTCTGTCCCAGCCTCCACTAAATTCACCCAATGTGCCGTCAGGGAGATGTAGTGGCCCTGCCCGCCTGTGCTTGTCCACGTGTCCGTAGTTAAGTGGACCTTGCCACTAACCGCATTGGTGAGGGCGCGTACAATGTTGCGGGAGACGTGGTCGTGCAGGGCTGGGACGGCACATCGGGAAATGTAGTGGCGACTGGGAACTGAGTAGCGCGGGGCCGCTGCCGCCATCATAGCTTTGAAAGCCTCCGTTTCCACAACCCTATACGGCAGCATCTCAAGGCTGATAAATTTGGCTATGTGGACGGTTAACGATTGAGCGTGCGGGTGCGTGGCGGCGTACTTGCGCTTGCGCTCCAACACTTGCGCTAGCGACGGCTGGACTGTGCGGTGCGAGACATTGCTGGATGGGGCCGAGGACAGCGGAGGTGAGGGTGTGGGTGCAGGCCAGGAGACGGTAGTGCCTGTGTCCTGAGAGGGGGGTTGGATCTCAGTGGCAGGTTGGGGCACAGGGGGAGAGGCAGCGGTGCAAACCGGAGGCGGTGAACGGCCTTCGTCCCACCTTGTGGGGTGCTTGGCCATCATATGTCTGCGCATGCTGGTGGTGGTGAGGCTGTTGGTGGTGGCTCCCCGGCTGATCTTGGCGCGACAAAGGTTGCACACCACTGTTCGTCGGTCATCAGGCGTCTCTGTGAAAAACTGCCAGACCTTAGAGCACCTCAGCCTCTGCAGGGTGGCATGGCGCGAGGGTGCGCTTTGGGAAACAGTTGGTGGATTATTCGGTCTGGCCCTGCCTCCACCCCTGGCCACCGCACTGCCTCTTGCAACCTGCCCTGCTGCTGCCCTTGCCTGCCCCTCTGAAGACCTGTCCTGAGTAGGCGTTGCACACCAGGTGGGGTCAGTCACCTCATCGTCCTGCTGCTCTTCCTCCGAATCCTCTGTGCGCTCCTCCCTCGGACTTACTGCCCTTACTACTACCTCACTGCAAGACAACTGTGTCTCATCGTCATCGTCCTCCTCACCCACTGAAAGGTCTTGAGACAGTTGCCGGAAGTCCCCAGCCTCATCCCCCGGACCCCGGGAACTTTCCAATGGTTGTGCATCAGTGACGATAAACTCCTCTGGTGGGAGAGGAACCACTGCTGCCCAATCTGAGCAGGGGCCCGAGAACAGTTCCTGGGAGTCTTCCCGCTCCTGAGCATGTGTCATTGTAGTGGAGTGAGGAGGCTGGGAGGAAGGAGGAGCAGCAGACAGAGGATTCGGATTTGCAGCACTGGACGGCGCAGAACTCTGGGTGGATGATAGCTTGCTCGAAGCACTTTCTGCCATCCACGACAGGACCTGCTCACACTGCTCATTTTCTAATAAAGGTCTCCCGCGTGGACCCATTAATTGGGCGATGAATGTGGGGACGCCAGAAACGTGCCTCTCTCCTAATCGCGCAGCAGTCGGCTGCGACACACCTGGATCAGGAGCTCGGCCTGTGCCCACACCCTCACTTGGGCCTACGCGTCCTCGGCCGCGTCCACGTCCTCTAGGCCTACCCCTACCCCTCAGCATGCTGTATTACCAGTGATTTCCAAGCCAGGAAAGAAATTGGCGAAAGCCTGCAGCCAAAATAGAATTTTTTCCCTTGTTTTTCAAAGGACAAGCCACACTGCGTGTATTCAATGAATACTACTAAGTTTAATAACTGTGTTGTGGCCCTGCAAATGTGTCAGAGAACTGCAGCGATGCAAAGTTATTCGCTACAGCAGATCAGGGATTTCCCATGCAGGAAAAAAATTGGCGCAAGCCTGCAGCCAAAATAGAATTTTTTCCCTTGTTTTTCAAAGGACAAGCCACACTGCGTGTATTCAATGAATACTACTAAGTTTAATAATTGTGTTGTGGCCCTGCAAATGTGTCACAGAACTGCAGTGATGCAAAGTTATTCGCTACAGCAGATCAGGGATTTCCCATGCAGGAAAAAAATTGGCGCAAGCCTGCAGTAAAACGTAGCTGGCTGCGTCTGATTTTTTTTAACGTTCTGCACGCAGCACACACGTACCCAGAGCCCTGAGGACTGTCAGAGGCAGGCGAAATAGAATTTTTTCCCTTGTTTTTCAAAGGAAAAGCCACACTGCGTCTATTCAATGAATAATGTATGTCTTCTGGCCCTGCCTACACAATTCTATCCCTGTAGTATTAATGCCGGGTGCAATGGTCTGCACAGCCGGTTTTGAGAAAAAAAAAAAAATGCAACACTGCTAACAGCAGCCTGGACAGTACTGCACACGGATAGATGTGGCCCTAGAAAGGACCGTTGGGGTTCTTGAAGCCTACACTCACTGCTAACACTCTCCCTGCCTAACCACCACTTCTGTCCCTATTGCAGGGCGCAATGCTCTGCAGATCCAATTTTGAAAAAAAAAATACAGTGCTAACACAGTACTGCACACTATTAGATGTGGCCCTGAGAAGGACCGTTGGGGTTCTTGAAGCCTACACTAACTCCTAACGCTCTCCCTACAGCAGCTCCAGCACGATAGCACTTTCCCTCAGCTAACTCACAAGGCATCTGAGCCGAGCCGCGGGAGGGGCCGATTTTTATACTCGGGTGACATCTGATCTCCCCAGCCACTCACAGCAGGGGGGTGGTATAGGGCTTGAACGTCACAGGGGGAAGTTGTAATGCCTTCCCTGTCTTTCAATTGGCCAGAAAAGCGCGCTAACGTCTCAGAGAGGAAACTGAAAGTAACCAGAACATCGCGTGGTACTCGTTACGAGTACCGAGCATCCCGAACACGCTAATATTCGCCCGAGTATCAAGCTCGGACGAGTACGTTCGCTCATCTCTACTATCTATCTATCTATCTAATATCTATCTATCTCTCATGTCTATCTATCTATCTAATATCTATCTATTTATCTATCTAATATCTATCTATCTTATATCTATCTGTCTATATCTATCATTCTATCTATCTCACATCTATCTGTCTCTATCTATCTATCTCATATTTATCTATCTATCATGTGTGATTTATTATACTATATCATAGTTTCCATGAACTGTCAAGTAATTATGTACAGAAAAATAATGCGGTCACACCTATTCATATATATCCTAAACTGCTAAGGTCTATGATTAAAGCAAATGACCATATGTGCAATTATATCCTGGGTGCAACGAGTTATGCCACTGAGCTTGGCATTTTATTTTATTAGCTTAAAGCGCACATATGGTTTGCATGTTTCCAGTCGGATCCTAAGGACACAACAGCTGAAGAATGTAGCACCACCATTCTCAGTCCGTTCCAAAACATGAAGAATCTTGGAACATATCTTAACAATATCCTGCTTCAGCAGACGTTTTCCAAAACTGGTTTCTAGTCACTAAGTGGGTTTGTGTAATCAATCATCCAATAGGACATCCCACAGTTGGTACAAAGAGAATCTTTCATATGTTAGCATGCCCACCTACCATGAACCAACTAAGGAAGCAGTCTGAGATGCCGAAATGTTTACTTTATGAACAAAAATGTATTATAAAAACAGTGTCCCAGTCTTGCAAATACTTTTTTTTAGCTGCCCCACAAAGAGGAGGCTTCTACTGCTGTTTGCAAAAGAGTTCAAAATGTCTTCAGTTACCTTTGAATAGTTAGTGGTGAGTCTTAATGAAGGCATTTAGGAACATGGCTGCACAACCCAGGGTCAAAGAATAAATGCTCACAAAAGACCCTTTAAAAAGTGCTTACAAAATGCAAATGTTCATTATGTACATATTAAGAACACACACACTCACATTTATGCAGCCTTCAATATAAGAATGTAATTGTTTGATTACTACCAGACATCGCCTCTTGGTAATTGAAAGATGTTAGCCAATGAATTATTAGAGCTCTGAATGCCACAGGCAAACACTTGTAACACCGCCACTGACAACTAGCCAAGTAAGAAGAGAAAGTCATTTTTGGAGGAGTATTTGCATGTGTTACAGTGCCGTGAAAGGAAAAAGCTATTCTGTATTGTGATTGGTAGTGACAATAGCAACAATCTGTCACTATCTGTGGAGAAAAGACAGCTGAGACTAATAAGACATTTGCAGTCACCTTGCTGGCTGCTTGAGTGAGCTGTTCCAGGAAGGCAGGAAAAGAAAGCTCAGTATTGTTGCAAAGCTAACCCAGTGGGAGAGGAGACGTCCAATAATAACATTACAATACCTGTGAATCAGCATTTACAACGTCTGGCAAACACGAACACTGGGCTGCAAGAGACAATGGTATAGAATGTGTTCCATAAGATATCAGTAGATGCTTGTAACTCTCTGCTATGTTAACTGTATCAGAAATGCACTAAATTATGTTGTACAAACCTCATTAAATTAAAGGGGTTGTCCCGCGCCGAAACGGGTTTTATTTTTTTTTAACCCCCCCCCCCCCCCCCCCCCCCGTTCGGCGCGAGACAACCCCGATGCAGGGGTTAAAAAAACAAACCGGGTAGTACTTACCCGTATCCCGGCGGTCCGGCGTCTTCATACTCACCTGCTGAAGATGGCCGCCGGGATCCTCTCTCTCTGTGGACCGCAGGGCTTCTGTGCGGTCCATTGCCGATTCCAGCCTCCTGATTGGCTGGAATCGGCACGTGACGGGGCGGAGCTACACGGAGCCGGCATTCTGCACGAGCGGCCCCATTGAAGACAGCAGAAGACCCGGACTGCGCAAGCGCGGCTAATTTGGCCATTAGAGGCCGAAAATTAGTCGGCACCATGGAGACGAGGACGCCAGCAACGGAGCAGGTAAGTATAAAACTTTTGATAACTTCTGTATGGCTCATAATTAATGCACAATGTACATTACAAAGTGCATTAATATGGCCATACAGAAGTGTATAGACCCACTTGCTGCCGTGGGACAACCCCTTTAAAGTATTACTCTTACTATTTTCCGTTCAAAATATTTTTATTCGCATATTTTTACTGGCATTAACATACATTTGTCATTTGCTTATGGATTTGAATTGAATTGCAGTATCACAGACAAAGGTAAATCAATTCTTTACATTACAAGACTTTGGCTATGCGTCTTTTCTTTTCTTTTCCTTCCTACCTAATCAGGCAGTTGAATACTGCCCTAACTTATCAAAACTTAAACTATAACGAAAACATAATTGACGGACAGGGTGGTATGGGATAGGTGGGGGGGGGGAGGAGGGGAGGGGTTAGGCTTAGGGAGCTGGAGGTGGTGGATCTCTGGAGCACGATTTGAGGTGGTAGAGCCCACCCCCGGGAAGAGCCACTCTCAACTTCCGAGAGCTTTCTGGGGTCTACCAATGTCTTCTACGGACGGCCCGTAGCTACCCAGACCTTAAATCGTTCAGAGAACCTGAATGTGGTCCACGTCTGCCAGGTATGGTAGAATCTTTCCTGAGTTTCGCCCTCCTCCGCCCCCAGCTCGTCGAAGCGCATGAGGTCGTTTATTTTTTCTACCCACATCCCTCTTGAGGGGGGGTCGTGGTTTTCCAGAGTCTGGGGATGACCCTTCTGGTTGCGAGTATGAAGAATCTAAGGACACTGTGTTTAATACTTTTGATAGTTCCTGGGAGGACTGAGAGGAGGGCCATCTCCTGCGTGAGTCTGAGATGTGACTTACAGATATGATTGTATAGGTCAATAGTTTCCTTCCACAAGTCAGACACTCCCGGGCAACTCCACCAAATGTGGGACATGCTCCCTATGTCAGCGTTACATCTCCAACAAGTTGGTGGTGTCTGGGGGAAGATTTTATGTAGGTGGTCGGGAGTTTTGTACCATCTAGACAAAATTTTGAAATTTAACTCTTGTGCTTTACCAGCAGAGGACATTTTGTGACATAGTGTCCAGGATCTCTCCCAGTCCTCTCTTGGTAGGCTGTGACCTAGTTCCTTTTCCCAGGCCTCTATGTATGCAGGGTTTTGGTCCTCTGTCTCTCGATTCAGCATCAGCCTATATATGGATGAAATCATGTGCCTCTGTGTGTTTGACGACATGGCCATTTGCTCAAAGGGCGTTAGCGCGCCCGTTAGGTTCACCCGGGGAGCCAGGGACCCCACAAACCCCCTCAGCTGAAAATATTGTAGCCAATAGCCGGGACGGGATCCTCTCTCATCTATGAGCTCAGTAAACGGTTTTAAATTCGTGTTGGACATTACGTCTCTAATTCTTGGTATTGGCGACGTGTGTAAGCCTAGTATGGACGTGCCCTCTAGCGTTGTCTTGAATTGTGGATTTGTTATGAGAGAGGTTAAGGGGCCAGGGACTGAAACCATGCCTTTTTTTTTGCCCGAACTCTGTCCATGTCTTGAGTAACTGACCTACAAACGGGGAGATGTTGGGGATCTCTTTTATGAGTTTAGGTGGGATCCATGCTGCTCCTCGTAGGGTTCCCGGGACCAGTGCATGTTCCGCAGCAACCCAGAGCTTATGACTGTTGTCTTTAATTAGGTCTAGCACACAGTTTGAGAGACAGGCTTTATGATATAGGGTGAAGTTAGGCAAGCTCAGGCCCCCTTTTTCCTTTTGTCTGGTGAGTAGCGAGAAGCGCATTCGTAGCTTCCTTCCTCTCCAAACGAACGCTGTAATGAGGGTTCAAAGCCGTTTTAGGTAGTAGTTTGGGAGTTTCACCGGGATGTGTGAGGAATTTCGGTAGCGAGTCCATTTTAATTACGTTGACCCTGCCATTCCAGGACAAGAACAATGAGTTCCATTTGTTAAGGTCCTTTTCAAGTTCTGACAGGAATGGGAGGAAGTTGAGTTTAAAGATCTGTGTGGTGTCTGACGGGAGTTGAATGCCCAAGTATTTTATTGGGGACCGTTTCCATTTGAATGGGAATTGTGCCTCTAGTTGTGAAACCTCGGTCTGCGGCAACGTTACGTTCAGGATCTCAGATTTTTGGGTGTTTACTTTGTAGTTGCTAACTCCGCCGAAACGTTTAAACTCTTGTAGGATTACGGGGAGTCCTACTTGTGGATTGGACAGATAAATTAGCAGGTCGTCCGCGAACAGAGCCATCTTGTGTTCAATGTTCCCGGTCAAGATCCCTCTAATTGAATCATTTTGACGGATTGCGTTAGCTAGCATTTCTATGGTTAACACATAAAGAAACGGGGAGAGTGGGCAACCCTGTCTGGTCCCGTTTGTTATTTGGAAGGCGTCCGACAGGGAGCTGTTTACCCTAATTCTAGCTGAGGGATTTCGATATAGGGACATGATTCGGTCTTTTGTTTTCGGTCCCACCCCTATTTTGTCCAATGTGGCAGAGAGGAAGGGCCAGCCGACCCTGTCGAACGCCTTCTCAGCGTCGACCGCCAGGACACATAACGGGTCACCCATGACCCCTGCTCTGGCTATCAACGTTAGGGATCTAACCGTATTGTCCCTGGCTTCTCTGCCGGGGACAAATCCTACTTGTTCTTCATGTATCAACCGCGGTATGGAGTGTTGTAATCGTGTGGCTATCAGTTTAGCGAATAGTTTTATATCTATATTGAGAAGTGATATGGGTCTGTAGTTGCCGCAGACCGAGGCATCCTTCCCTGGCTTTGGAATAACTGAAATGTGTGCCATTAAGGATTGTGTCGGGAAGGGGCACCCTCGTTCTACCGCATTAAAGGCTCTGAGAATTAGGGGGGAGATTTCTCCTCTGAAGGTTTTGTAAAATCTGGCTGTAAAGCCATCTGGGCCGGGGCATTTGCCCACTTTTAGATCCTTAATGGTTGTAGTGAGCTCCTCTTCACTGAAGTCTTCGTCTAGACTCGCTGCCTCCTCAGTTGTCACTCTTTTGTGGGCGTTTAGGGTCAAGTAGGCCTCAATTTCACCCTCTAGTCCCTGGGTGTCAGTCTGTGTTTGGTCTCTGATGTTGTATAGTTTAGAATAGTATTTTTTAAATTCTTCCAATATGTCTGTTGTGGCGTGCACGTGTCTTCCGTCATCTATCCTTATTTTGGTGACATGGGTGGGGGACGATCTAGGGTGGAGGGCTCTGGCTAACCAGCTTCCACATTTATCTGCATATTCGAATGTCCCTCTACGTAGTTTGTCTCTCTGGGCTAATGAGCGTTGGTCGAGGATTTTAAGTATTTGCTGCCGTATAGAGAAGATTTCGGCTTTAAGTACGTCGCTTTGGGATTTTTTGTTGTCTTCTTCTTTGGTTTGTAAATTTAAAATAAGTGTGTGTAGTTTCGCTGAGTTTTCTTTTTTAAGTCTGGAACCGTGCGATATTAGGATTCCCCGGACGACGCACTTTAACGCTTCCCACTGGACTGGGGCTGGTGTTTGGTCGTTCTGGTGGTTCGCTATGAATCCAGTGATTGCATCCTTAATGTCTGAGACACAGAGGGAATCACGGAGCAGGTTGTCGTTGAGTCTCCACGAGGTGATTCCCGTGCGGCCTGGGCGTACTGAGAACCCACCGTACACTGGGGTGTGGTCTGACCAGTTAAAGTCGCCCAGGGAGCACCTCGGGGAGCAATCCAACAGACTCTGTGAGACTAGGAGCATGTCTATCCGTGAGTACGTGTTGTGTACTGCCGAGTGGAATGTGTAGTCCCTGTTCCCCGGGTGAAGGATCCTCCACAGATCCACCAAGTGTAGGGCGTTTAGTGTTTTTTTGAGTCGCTGTAGTGCTGATCGGGGTACAGAGGTCCTACCTGATGAAGAGTCTATTTCTGGGTTCAGTACCAGGTTCCAGTCCCCTCCCAGGATAATTTTGGATCTGCTGGCGAATTCGGCCAAGTTCTTTAGGATCTTGGTAGCCGTTGGTACTTGTTCCTGGTTGGGAAGATAAATATTAGCCAAAGTATACAACATGTCAGACATTTCTATCTTTAGGAAGACAAATCTGTCCTCTTGGTCTACTGCGGTGTCCATTACATTGTATCTAAGGTTTCTATGTAGGGCTATGGACACCCCTCCCGCTTTCTTTGTGGGGTGTGGGCTGTGGTACCAGATGGGATATAGTTTGGAGTTGCATGCTGGAACATTGTCTGCTCTAAAGTGGGTTTCCTGGAACATAGCTACCTGAATTTTTTTCTTGTGGAGATGGTAGATTATCTGACCTCTCTTCTGGGGGGAGTTTAGGCCCCTGGCATTGTATGTGCTACATGTCAGCTCCGCCATGGTTGTCTTCAGTGGAGAACCGCCTTCTCGTAGAGCCCCCACCGCCCCCAGGTTTGGGGGGGGGAGTTGGGAAAAGAGGGGGGGGGGGGGGGAAAGACATGTGAGGTAAATCAAGAAAAAACAAAAACAGCAATAAAAACAAATAACTGGTGGCAAACTGGTGTTCTATCATATTCCGATAGTTTGCGAGGGCTAACTTTGCCATCGCTTGTGCTATAGTAGCAGAAACTAACAAATTTACGAGCTTTCGCTCCCTACCCCTATGACTTTAAACTTGTTGTAGTGAGTCTGATTCCCAGAACCCCTTGGACCCCAAGAAACTCTCCTTCCCCTTTGCAACTTTGCCTCGCTCTGCCAAACAAGCGAAGTGGTGGTTAAGTGTTCTTTTCAGGTTGGTTTTCCCAACTTGGATTTCTGAGGTTCCCCAGTCTCCTGGGGTCTCTCTCTTCGTCGACGTGATCTGCGTTCCACCGTCTGCCATTCAGTCCTTGGGGGTGGTGTCGGCAGGGAGGCTGATTTGGGCCAGTCCGGTAGGGACACAAGTGGCAGCTCGAAGGTCCCTAGGAAATTGGGTAGGTCTCCCAGGCTTCGGAATGTGGCTGTTTTACCTCCCTTGCTGGCGTGAAGCTGGAATGGGAATCCCCAGCGATAAATGATTTCTTTATCCCGCAATAAAGTAAGTAGGGGCTTCAGTGCTTTTCTTAGCTGCAGGGTCCGCCGTGATAGATCTGTCAGGATCATTAGTGGGGTTCCTTTGTAGGACAGGTCGCTCTTTTTTCTAGCTTGGTGGAGGATTTGTTCCTTCAGCTTGTAGAAATGCACCCTGCAAAGGACGTCTCTTGGTCTGGTTGGGTCAGTGGGTTTGGGTCCCAGCGAATGGTGAATTCTGTCTATCTCTATTTCTGTGTCCGGTGGTCTCTGTAGCAGGTTGTTAAAGAATTCTCTCGCCCATTTGTCTAACTGGGCGTTGTCAATTTCCTCTGGGAGGCCTCTGATTCTTAGGTTATTCCTCCGGTGACGGTTTTCTAAGTTGTCAATCATGTTGTATAGTTCGGATATCTGGTGGGAGTGCTGGGTGAGCTCTTGGGCGTGGTCGTTCATGGTATTAGTAACTATCTCTTGCTCCCCCTCAATCTCTTCTAATCTCTGACCTAGATGCCGTATATCTTGTTGTAAGGCAGCGATGTCGTTCTTGTGGGATGTTTCCATCTTCTGGAAGAGGCCGTTGATTTCGCTTTTAGTGGGGAGGGTTCGCAGGTGTTCCTTCCAGTCCCATTTCACCGGGGGGGGGGTCATGTCTCGGGGGCGCTAGGCACATTACTTTGCTCGCACTCTTCTGCTTCGTGCTCGCGTGTGGTGTGGTGCTAATGGCGGGCAACGGGGAGGGGGGGGGGGTGTGGATTCTTCTGTGCTCGACCCTTCTGACGCGCTGGTCGTGCTTGCGGGCTCTCTTCTCCCAGGGCCGCTTACTTCGCCCCTTCTCTGTGTGGGTCTCTGAGGCTGTGGGGGCTGCTGGACATGGGGGCCACTGCCTCCTGCTGCCATGTTTTGTGCGTCTCTCTCTCCCCTGTGGTCAGCTAGCAGGGTCTCTTCTGTCTCCCTGTCTCTTGTGCCCTGGACTGGGGTGTGGGACTGTCCCCTTTGGGTCTTGGGGCTGTGAGGTGTGGGAGAGTTGTCCTTACCCCAGTTTGCTGCCGGCTCCTCTGCC
Source organism: Eleutherodactylus coqui (assembly GCF_035609145.1). Classification (NCBI taxonomy): domain Eukaryota; kingdom Metazoa; phylum Chordata; class Amphibia; order Anura; family Eleutherodactylidae; genus Eleutherodactylus; species Eleutherodactylus coqui. The sequence continues at coordinate 136,900,197 of NC_089837.1, read as the reverse complement.
CGTGCTGCCGCCCGGTCCGTCTGCATCTTCCTCTCAGCTGCTCCTGTGTGCTGAGCTGCTGAGACTTGTTTCTCCGGCTCTGCGCTTCCAGCAGAGCCGGCACCCGCCGGCACTTCCTCCACGTGCACTGCCCTCTTCATTGCCGGCGGCGCCATCTTGCCCGACGCATCGCGCTCCCTGCTGTCTCCCGCGGCTCTGAGGAAAGCCGACAGTCCGCTCCCCTGTCGGGTCGGCGTCTTCCTGGAGTGCTCCTTTGATTTTCCCTTCACCATCGGGCCAGTGAGTGGTGTCCTGGGGTTCTTTTTAGGTCCGGGATTGCTGTCGGGGCCGGGAGCGAGACGAGCGCACGTCTCACTCCTTCATCTGCTAGCCACGCCTCTACTCTTACTATTTTCAATGAAATTTAAACGGACACTAAGTGTTCAAACAACTTGTCCTTACACGATAGCCAGTAATTAGCAAAACTGCTATTTACTTTATTTACCTAAAATAACATTTTTGTGCTGAAAAATCTATTTATAGTGCTGTCTTCTTTCCCCTTACCTTACTTTGCAATGTCTGTTCTCTCATAATTGACAGGGAACACTAGGGCTGCAGAGCAGAGGGGTGAGTCATCCTGCTCATTGAACTGTATGCAGAGAGCAAAGAGGAAAGGGAGCGACACACATGCCTGCTCATTGAACTGTATGCAGAGAGTAGAGAGGAAAGGGAGAAAGACTCACACACGCATGAATCCTAGAGCTAATGCTGAGATATCTGCTGCTGTTTATGTACATGTAGACTGCTAAATCTTTCTATACATTTCTACATGATGAGGTTATGTCTATGTGTGTATAACAGACATAAAACAGAATCTTTGCGGTTCGCTCTGTACAGTCTATAGAGGACTGCGAATCAGACATACACTCTGCAGAGGGGAAAATGAGGAAAAATGTAGGATAAAAGTCACATAATGACCAGACAAATATATTTGTGAGGTCAGCTACCTGGGTCAGCCGCCCTTTTCATATTCCAGGCAGATACGGGTGTCGCTCTGCTCCTCCTGTGTGAAAAGCTTTTAGCCATTTACTTTTCATGAGCACTACAGGAGTTAAAGGGGTTATCTCGCGGCAGCAAGTGGGGTTATACACTTCTGTATGGCCATATTAATGCACCTTGTAATATACATCGTCCTGCTCCGTTGCTAGCGTCCCCGTCTCCATTGCTCCGTCTAATTTCGCTGGCTTCTTGCTTTTTTTTAGACGCGCTTGCGCTGTGCGGTCTTCTGCCTGGTGAATGGGGCCGCTCGTGCCGGAGAGCTGGTCACCGCGTCGTCATCGTAGCTCCGCCCCGTCACGTGTGCCGATTCCAGCCAATCAGGAGGCTGGAATCGGCAATGGAACGCACAGAGCCTATGGTGCACCATGGGAGAAGACCCGTGGTGCACCATGGGAGAAAACCGCAGTGCATCCCTGGGAAAGGACCGGCGGCCATCTTAGGGAGAAGATTTTTTAAACTCCTTATTTCGTCGGATCGGTGAGTAGCAAGCGGTTTAAAAACCGCTTTAATTTGCTATTTTATGTCAGGGGGGTGACAGGGGGAATGGGGTAATGTAAAATTTTGATGCTTGCCGCGAGACAACCCCTTTAATCCCCCTCAGTGCTGTGTACTTTCCATCAGGACTGCAGGAGTTAATCCTCCCCAATGCTCTCAGCCCAGCTGCAAGGTAATTGGCTATTAACCTCTTATTTAGCTGAGTTAGGGATCCTCCTCCTTGCCAGAGTATCAGTATGTGTTTATCTGTCATCCAGCAAAGGCTTTCTGCTCCTGACTTCAGCTTTTGTCCTGATTCCTGGACTCTGAAGCCTCCTGTCCACCGACGTAGCGATATCCCGCAACAGACCTCCGCCGCTAGAGCCACCGCCGGGGAGCAGGGGAGAGCTGACAGCTTTCTGCACTGATCCTATCTGACAGAGAGGCTCACCGCGGAGAATCGTGAAAAATCGCAGAATGCTGTGATTTGAATCCTGCAAGCGGAGAATCGCTATGATTTTTTGCTTGTGGACGGGAGGCTGCGCTTTCCATAACAACACTATGGAAAGTGTTCACTGCTTTACCCGCGTCCGGATTATCGCAATGAACATCGCCCGTGGACAGACAGCCTTACCTGGTTTCTGTTTGCACTCTGCTTGTTCCGACACCAGACCAGATTCTGTTTCCAGCTCAGACTGTTCACGGTGCTCTGGACTGGTGTCTCTGACCCCCGCGGGTCAGCTGCCAACCACACTGGGACTGCTCCAGGAGGTAGCGGCCTGTTTGGTTCCTCGCGGCGAAGGCCAGATCCCTGTACAGGGGTTAAAGGGTAAATATTGGAGAACCGTCGGGACAATGCCCTTAGGTTTAGCCCAAAGCTAAATCGGTTGGTTGGCACAGTGGGTCCACATTCACTGTCCGTATCATCATTATTCATTATGTACATGGACATAGCAGCTTATTCTAAAAAGTCATCTGAAAAGTCAGGAATGCTTTAGGGCGCCTTCACACGGGTCTTTGAGCAGAAACATTCACTACAATGCACAAGAACGAGGTTTAAAGAGGTACATAATCTGTGTGTTGTGCACATGTCTGCACATAGTACTGTACTTTTGCACATTCAAGGCCAGGGTACTCATGCCTGTGGCACTCTTTCCATGAATTTCATGGTTATTTAAAGCCTAATGAACTCCAGATGTGTTCTTTTCCCTGCGTTTTGCACAGTGTCACACCATTCTTCTTATGTATTTTTGCATCTACCATAGACTTCTATGGAAATTTTGCAGGAAAAGAGAGCAGGTTCTACTTTTTCCGTATGCTTGAAATGCGCACGCAAAAGGCGCTTTTGAGAATGAACCCATTGAAATCAATGGGTTTTATTCTCTGTGTTTAGCACACGCAGATTTTGCGTGCACAAATACCTCTTCAAACACAGTCGTATGAAGAATCTCTTAAAGTCTTTTTCCCCCATCACAGAAAATGATGGTGCATTAGTAAGCATCACTTTTTTTAATCCATGGAGGCAACAACGCCAATCACTTGATGAGAATTCTGCAGCAGTTCCCTTCACAGCAAGAGAACAAGAGCACTGCTATAAAGGGAAGAATTAAATTTTCAGGCTTGGTGGAAGGATCATGGCACTTGGACCCCAACCAGTCCAAAAGTGATGACATATCCTAGCAATATGCCATGACTTTCTATGATGGGAAACCCCTCCTTAAGGAAATATTTATGGTGGTGTTGGAAGATCTACCCTAACCTGAGTGAGAACTGATTTGCATACTTTTGACTCAAGTTATCCAGAATATATATATATATATATATATATATATATATATATATATATATATATATATATATATATATATATAATATACCCTTATTCACAGCCCTGCTACAACATCTTCTGTGGTCTATGGAGGTGTTTCCCCTAACCGACCAATCAGCCATAATGGGAGTGTATTTATTCTGGTCCCGCCTCTACATGGGCACTGGTTATTTTCCTGCCTGAGGTGATTAGAGGCAGTGTGAGGATAATTCACTTCTGCCTTATACTGTGTTATATATATATTGCTCTTTTCATCTGCATTAGGGCCCCGGCACACTTGCGTTTTTCTTGCGCGTTTTTTCACGCGATTGTCAGTGGGACTTTCTAATGTTAAAAATGAAAAGCAAGTTGGTGCTTTGCAATTTTGCGCGATGCGCTTTTAACATTAGAAAGTCCCATTGACAATCGCGTGAATAAAGCGTGCAAGAAAAACGCAAGTGTGCAGGAGCCCTTAAACATCCTCCAAATAGGGACAAACTAAGCCCCTTATGTTCCTGACATAGGGCTGCCCTTAATAGTTGCCAATACCATGCTTCTAGGCAGGGTCTGTCACAACAAAGTTGGTTAGGGATAGCGTTCTCATCACTGCATTTCTGTTACCGTTACATGCGCTATTTTTGTGTTCCCTGCATTTTGGTGATATAATACATGTGTATATTGGCCATTTGCAGAAATTAATTATGTCTTGGTCTGACATGTTGGTGACATCCATTGAATGTGCTGCACTTGCAGCCTGCACAAATGTAACAATCGGTAACTGTAACAGGAGTGTCTGTGTCCCTTATCTGCAGGGCTTGTGTGGTAGGGTCCATGACAGTGATTATGCTGACTACAAAACTGATTAATTTGAGAACTCATTAACCCAAGTAAACCTGAACTGGTCAAAATTGGGATCACATGACCACCTGAGGAGAACGAATTCAGGAAGTTTCAGATTGAAAGGAATAACTAACTAAAGTAATACTAGGTGACTTACATATACTGGGGGACTAGCTGCATAATAATGAATAAAAATTTAGTGCAGTGGCCCTTTAAAGAAGTTTTTTTGCTTGAGGCAGCCTTGTCTTATATGCCCTATTAGGGTATGTTTAGCCATTATCTGCTACTCTTTCAGAGAAGCTATGACAGACAGCAGGTTTACATTGGAAACAACATTGATGCTAATGGAAGACCAGCAGTTACACTGTGAATCCCTTTGTACACACCAGCTGTGAGAAAGTTATCCAAACTGGAAAACTGCATTGAGCATAAAATTAAAATACATTAACAAAACACCTCTGAAAATATCTGTTACATGCGTCGTAATATACTAATAATTTTCACCTTGCACCTCTACCTCCCAATGTTGTGGCCATTGTCAACTGCCTTGCGAACGTTCAGCTACATTGCATACCCTGTTAATGAGTAAATGCTGAGAGTTTTGGTCCTTGAGCAGCTGGAGAGCTTTACGAACTTTCATTTTAGCTTAAACATAAGGTTAACGTAAATGCCAGTTACAAACTAAACAAAATGTTCTTTAATCTCAGTCCAGGGTGCTACCTAATTTATCACATATCAGCCAATTTTCACACACTTTATACACTTTCTGTTGTTGGTCCCAAGAGACCATTTTTGTCTAATGGAAAAATAGTTCCTTAGACAAGAGGTTTAATGAAATCGGAGTCTTAAGAGGAAATATGGTAGATTCAACCAGTCAGAAAGTTGAATTAGAGGTTTTCAGCTTTGGCCCTCCAAGATCGCATGCAGATTTCCCATTCTGAAAATTAGTATGATTGCCTTTTAGAATTAGCCAACCATAGCTTAACATGTTGAATAAAAGATGTTGGGGATATTTTACAGAACTTCAATGTGGAGATTGCTTTTAATGTAATAATATATATTTTTTAATTTGCATGTGAAAAGGTTCCCTCTCCTGTTTTTTTTTTTTGGAGGGGGGGGGGGGGGGGGGGTTGGTTAGTATACAGTAGGATACTGATTCCTCCAGGAAATAAAGCAATATGTCCTATGTATATTGCTCCTTCCTGGACAAGCAATAACTGTCCAGAAGTTACATGACTCCCTGGGATCAAGTACAACTAGGTGTTCAACTATAGAAAGGATGTCCTGCAGGGCTGTGGGAAATTCCAATTTCCTCCAGCTCAGGAGCATAACGTGAAGCTCCTGCATTTATCTGAGCACTAGGCCTAATTTTGTCACATGAGGCCCCTGAATGAATGACTCAATCATACTATTTACATGTAAAATAATTGATGACATTTTTGTGTTATTTTACCATGAAATTAACATGAAGTATCTTTGCAAGTAATAGTGAATCACCACCTTTTATTATCATGTTTTTGTTTCAAAATCATACACCGATTCCTTTCTAAGGCCAAATGCCCACGGACGGATAATCGCTGTGGGATTCGCGGCCAGACACCCGCCATGAATCCCATAGCCATAGCCATTCCATAGACATGCTACATTAACAGATTCTCCCCTGCCCGCGAGCGGAAATAAACTGCAATTTCGCAGGCGGAATCTGACCGAGCCGTTGGCATGACGCCTTGATATATTTTCAGAGCTAAGTTTTTCTGACAATGCGTTATATACAATAAATAAGAGTAACAAAGCATTACAAACATAATAGAAATAGATACATCAAGAAAGAGCCCTCCCAAAATAAATTCATAGACTGAATGGTCAATTTATTTGAGACAGGGGCTCTTTCACAGTTAGAGCTTCCCTGTATAGCAATTAGATACATTACTCTAGGGTGGTGCAAAAACTCAAATGAACACGTTTCTTCTGGATCAATTTAATAGGGAATCCACATTAGAGTAGATATGAGTAACTTCGAACGAGGCATGATCATAGGTGGTAGACTAGAAGGGGACAGTATTTTATACACTGAAAACCTTGTGTGGTTTTCTCTTGCAACAGTGCAAAATGAGATCTTGTGGATGAAAAGAACTCATTGATAAAAGGGGTAAAAGGAGGATGTGAAGAATCATTCTAAAAAGTTATAGTTCTCAGTAAGAGAAACCAAGTAATCTTATAGATATGATACCTTTTAACCCTTTCCAGTCCACTGTCTGACGTCTGAAGACATGATTTAAGACTGTACAGCTCCGATGTTGGAAGACAGCCATTCGGTTTCCTGTACTGTATATTGCTAGCCTCTCTGCTGTTGGAGCCTATCCAATGTGTCACCTCATGCAGTACTGGCTTTAGCCAGCAGATAGCGCCGTTGTATAATGGCAGAAAAAGAGTAAGCCCCCTATGAAAACCAGGATACAAATTGGATTGGAAAGGGTTAATGGCTAACAAAAAACTTTCAAATCTACTTAGAGTTCTTCATCAGGCCCTAAGTAGATTTGAAAGCTTGCTGTAACATCATGCATTTTTGTTAGCCATTAGAAGGTCTTCATATCTACAAGATTACTCAGTTTCTCTTACTGAGAATAACCTTTTACTTTACTGGCTAACACAGTACCATTCTAATGAGAAGTCGGTGCACAAGCAAATTGCAGCCGAATACAACACTGGAGGCTCCAACTAACATGTCTGAAAGCACAACTCATCATTACTTAGCAAGGATGGACTATAGCAGCAGACAAGCAGTTCAAGTGCAACTGCTGTCTAAAGGCAGGTTCAGCCGAACTTGTATTTCTTCCCTTATGCGGCTGTCATAATCAGAGCCCCATAAGACCTCTTTCACGTGGGCGACGCAATATCGCCATGAGAAAATCGCAGTGATATTGCATCAGTGGTCTGAGCGATATCGCTGCATTTTCTCGTGGTTATATCACAATCTTATCATGATTTTGTGCCACTATAAAGTCGCACGTGGTGCTACAAAGTCTTGCGACTTTGAAGCACCATGTGCGAGCATTTTTTTGGGGGAGGGGAGGCTTGAAATATAAGCCCTACCCTGAAAACAAGCCCTAACCGCATAAAAAGAAAAAAAAGAATGTATCACCTTTCAGGTGCTGTCAGCTCCTCGCATGTCTCCCCTGAAGCTCCGGGAGACTTATTTGAAGTCTTCCGTCATCGCTTCCTGGATTTGGTTCAAATTCTCCACCTCTAGGAAGTGCTGGCTCTGATTGGTTTTCGAGCACTGCAGCTTAGCCAATCAGAGCCATTGCTTGATGAACCACTTACAGCCATGCAATGCAATATGCTATCACTGTGATTGGTTCATCAAGTGCTGGCTCTGATTGGCTGAGCTGCAGCACTTGAAAACCAATCACAGCCAGCGATTCCTGGAGGCAGGGAATTTGAAAACCTGACCAGGAAGTGCTGAGGGGACCTGTAGAGAAGATGCAGCGGAGTGAACAGCGGCTGTTTGGTGACCTGTGAGTACAGTTTAGCTCTCACCCAAAGCTAGCACAACACTTAATATAACATTCCAAGAAACATTAATTTATTTAGCCACAATGTGGCAGCAGAGCCTCAATAATGCTACAGATGGGGGCAATAGCTACAGAAAAATAATGTCAGTAATAAAAACAGTATCTCGGATATATAGCGTATGCCCAGAGGGCTTCCCCTCCTACACACTTAGCAGTGAAAAAACATTGCCTGGTCAGATTAATCCGAATATCTGTTGCACCGTGCTGATTGGAAGGTCAGAATTTTGTGCAAACAGCATGAATCGATGAACCCTTCCTGTCAGCTGTCCAGAGCATGTCAGTTGCACCTCCATTGAATATGTGGCAACTGCAAAAAGTTATCTTGTCTGCATGGGCCAAAATTCTTGCAGAACAATTTCAACATCTAATGGAACCCATAACACTACAAATTACTGTAGATCTGAGGGCCAAAGAAGGCTCAACAAGCTGCTAGATGGGTTTTTTCTAATAAAGTGGCCATTCAGTGTAGAACTGTTAGTTTGAGGCAAACTAGCTATATGGAGGTTAGCGAAAGGGTATTGAAGTGAAATTATTGACAGATTGTATGCTTGTCTGAACGAGTTAATTTTTAGGATACACTTAAATACACCTGAAGAGTAGGGGAGTGTGTGATGAATAGGAGATCCCAAAGGGGAGGGTGGAGCAGGTCTTAGAGGAGAGGCGTGAGGAAGAAATAAGATAGGGTGATGTGGGAGAGAAGGTTGTATCAGACGGTATTAAAACTTAGTACAGGGATATATGGTTGACCAGGTTGTGGGGGGATTTGTATGCTAATTTAAACATTCTCCAACTCTGTCGGAAGATTGGCAGTAGTGGTGAGAGAACTTTTGAAAACTTCAACTGGTTTGCCAAATATTAGTTTGGGTTGGCCTGAATTAATTTAAACTGAATTTAAAATTTCACCAATCCTCCTTAAACTGGTGTATAATAATGTCTAATAGCCATTAAAGGGGTTGTCCCACGGCAGCAAGTGGGTCTATACACTTCTGTATGGCCATATTAATGCACTTTGTAATGTACATTGTGCATTAATTATGAGCCATACAGAAGTTATCAAAAGTTTTATACTTACCTGCTCCGTTGCTGGCGTCCTCGTCTCCATGGTGCCGACTAATTTTCGGCCTCTAATGGCCAAATTAGCCGCGCTTGCGCAGTCCGGGTCTTCTGCTGTCTTCAATGGGGCCGCTCGTGCAGAATGCCGGCTCCGTGTAGCTCCGCCCCGTCACGTGCCGATTCCAGCCAATCAGGAGGCTGGAATCGGCAATGGACCGCACAGAAGAGCTGCGGTCCACGGAGGGAGCAGACCCCGGCGGCCATCTTCAGCAGGTGAGTATGAAGACGCCGGACCGCCGGGATTCAGGTAAGCACTCTCCGGTTTGTTTTTTTAACCCCTGCATCGGGGTTGTCTCGCACCGAACGGGGGGGGGGGGGGTTAGAAAAAAAAAAAAAAACGTTTCGGCGCGGGACAACCCCTTTAAAGCCCTGTATAACACAAAGTCACCATGGAGTGTATGTAAGAACTGCTGTGCTGTTTTAAGGTAATGTTAATGAAGAAAAAAAAGAAAGAAGAAAAAGGGAAAGGTAAGAAGGAAAAAGAAGGAAGAAGAAAAAAGAAGACAGAAAAAGAAGGATAAAAGGGGAAGGAAAGAAAAAAGAAGGAAAAAAGGGAAGAAGTAGAAGAAAAAAGGAGAAATAAAAAGGGAAAATATTATTTTTCCTTCTACTTTTCCTTCTTCTTCTTCTTTTTCCTTTTTCTTTTAGTGGTTTTGGCCGAGGCAAACCATTCGAGGTTTCTTTTCTCACCGAACCAAACTTTTAGCAGAGTTCAACCGGAAACAGGTTCTGTTGTTTCGGATCTCTCAACCTTAATTGGGAGCTATTGGATGGAGAACCGGAGATGAGAGTCTGTGGAGAACCAGGAGGAGATGTGGATGAGCCAAACAGCACAGTTTAGGTTAGATTGGATTATATTTAAAGGTAAATCACAGATGTGGGTGTTACAGTAGTCAAGTCAGAATATTGTATTACAAGGGCATGCACAAGCATTTTGGTAGTATTACATGTTAAGGAAATATTTTTGAGATGTAAGCTACTAAAGGAAGCATGTGCTTTAATGTGTTTTAAATAGACAATTCTGTGGCATCTGGTGAAGTGATTTGATAAATGGAATGTAAGGAATTACAAAATTGCTTTTAATGTAAAATTATGCTTTTTGATTATTTGTGATGTCATAACAGCTGACACATGGTATCGTGACTGATGAATTTTTATATGAATTGTGGGGGAATAGATATGTACAGTCTTTTAGATGTCAGGAATTATGAAGTCATAAGTCCACTATGGCACATACTATATGGTAAGTATGTATGGTAGGTATGTAAATATGTCTGGTAAGTATGTATAGTACATATGTAAATATTTAGCTTGAGAAACATTTTTGCATATTTTAATTGTTCTGGTCAGGTAGCTGACCTTTAACAGATAGTCATCACAGTGATATGGACCATATAACGCAGTGCTCAGACTGATTACTTAAGTATGCCATGCTGATTGTTATACATAGTAGTTTCTGTCTATAATAACTACAGTATAGAAACAGTAAAGTAATGCCCATTACGTTTCATTTTAATGTTTATGCAGATTTGATGCTAATACTGCCACCTAGTGGACGACTATGAAATCACAATTTATCAGAATATTGACTAAAAGTTTAAATGAGAGACGTATGAAATACGTGTGTGGGAAAAGCATATTAATTGCTTTTCTGGCATTGTAATTTCATGGGTAAGTAGAGCAGGCATTGATTTCTAACCCTTTAAAATCCCACTTTTCTTTGAACATCTGCTATTGACATTGCACGGTTTCTTGCAAGTTACACCCTTCATTTAAATTCACCATTGCCGAAGTGCGAGAAAACATCTTGTGCAGTCAGATGTTTGGGAAAACAGCGCTAACCCTTAAGTTCCCATAGTCGCCTCATAGGAATCCTTAATGAATTGTATTTGCAGCTACTGTATAACATAATTAAAAGCAGAGTAAAGAGGCGTCTTGTAGTGACATCATTTTATATTATGACAAAGTGTAATAATAGTCAGCTCATTGTCTGAAACAAAACTTGCATGATAATAATTAGTGAATAGTGATTGACTCATTGGGCATAGTTTGATGGGTTATAAAGAGCTTTGGCTCAAATTTAGGTAAGTTGTATTCCCAGCTGGACATAAAACTGTAAACTATATATTGAAACAGAATAAAAAACAGTAAATAAAAGTCATTGAGATTTCAATTGTTTAGAAGTTGTCAGACTTCCCCATTGTGTTCATTGTATTTGCTTCTGATCTGTATCCATTAACCTGGCATCCCAACCTGCCACCATATGCAATGCAATCAAACTACATAGCAGCCACATACAGAGGTAATGCTTGGCTTTTGTTCTCCTGGAGCAAAGATTCCATTTGCTACAGTCCCCTTCTATCTAAATACCCTGGCCAAGAAAGAGTGGCTTGTTGCCTTCCCCAAGGGGACCCACAACCTAGGGCAAATGCAGAATCAGTCTGTTATGTAAATTAGATAAATGGAACCTTCATGCCAGTGGTGGGTTAACTTTACTTTACATTCGGAGGCTACAGAAGCTGTCCTAACCTGGCGGCATGCCCACAGTTGATGACATTCAACTTGGAGGGAAATATATACCACCAAATGTGAGTAGGGCTTTTACAATGTTTTCATTCACTTACAGCAAGCAGATATCCTTAAAAAGACAATAATAGAAACCAAATTAGAACATTGCCTAACTTTTAATCCAGCTTTGAACATAGCTTTATGATTTCAAGGAACCAATCATCAACTATAAAAATTATAAACTAAGTTATGGTGTACGTGATGGGGAGCCTCTTTTCATACTCACCTGGTCCCCCATTACTGCAGTGTCCCCAAGTCAAATCAGCAAACACGCAGCCAGGGTAACTTTTTTCAGAAAAGAGTCACGCTGGCTGTGCATAGGCTGACTTCACTGGGAGACACAGCAGGGATGGGGGATCAGTTGAGTATGGGACAAAGCTCCCACGTCACTTAAAGGGGTTGTCCCGCGCCGAAACGTTTTTTTTGTTTTTTTTAACCCCCCCCCCCCGTTCGGCGCGAGACAACCCCGATGCAGGGGTTAAAAAAAACAAACGGAGAGTGCTTACCTGAATCCCGGCGGTCCGGCGTCTTCATACTCACCTGCTGAAGATGGCCACCGGGGTCTGCTCCCTCCGTGGACCGCAGCTCTTCTGTGCGGTCCATTGCCGATTCCAGCCTCCTGATTGGCTGGAATCGGCACGTGACGGGGCGGAGCTACACGGAGCCGGCATTCTGCACGAGCGGCCCCATTGAAGACAGGAGAAGACCCGGACTGCGCAAGCGCGGCTAATTTGGCCATCGGAGGCCGAAAATTAGTCGGCACCATGGAGACGAGGACGCCAGCAACGGAGCAGGTAAGTATAAAACTTTTTATAACTTCTGTATGGCTCATAATTAATGCACAATGTACATTACAAAGTGCATTAATATGGCCATACAGAAGTGCTGAACCCCACTTGCTTTCACGGGACAACCCCTTTAAACTGTAAGCACCATAACTTAGTTTATGGTAACTATAGTTAATGGCAAGTTGCCTTTAAAGAGGATGTCCAGTGTTAGAAAAACATGGCTGCTTCCATCCAAACACATAGCGCCACCTTTGTCTGTGGTTTGTGTCTGATATTGCAGCTCAGCTCCCATTTATTTCAATGGAGCTGAGCTACTCTACTAGACACAAGCCTATGGACAAGGGTGGCGCTATATTTGGAAGAAAACAGGGAAACCCCGTTACCAGCAAGCAATCTTCTGTCGGCACTGACCTACTGCACGGTAGCCTGACGGAACTATGGGGAACAGTGGAAAGGACCTAAAGGCGCTTACTAGGTAAGTATAAGCCATTCTCCAAAAATAAGACCCTGTGTCTCTTCTGTGGCAAAAACTTGTATAAGACAGGGTCTTATTTTGGGAGAAACACAGAAGCTGCATTTTGCTACTGGAAGCTGCAGTGGCAAAATCAGTTTTTTTTCTCTATATCATCTGTCACGTGATAATGCAGGGAATAAAATCCCAGGAGTCAGAAAGAAATGCTAAGAGATTTTAGCTCTGAAATCTACAACATTTTGAATGCAGCTTTAAGGCCTAATGCCCACGGCCGTGACGGGCTCCGCAAGCGGAATACTGCAACAGAGCACGTCACGGCGCCCCCCCAGAGACCCCATACTTACCTCCGGATCTGCTGCCCGACGTCCCGCATGACGCACTGGCCGCGACATATGACGCTGTAGGCGGGGAAGCGTTTTCACGTTATCTTCCACTGTGCTACAGCGGAAGATAGTGTGAAGGACGGCTTCCATTGACTCTAATGGAAGTCGTCCGCGCATACACCCGTGGCAAATATTACATGCCGCGTTTCAGTGCGGGTGAATTCACGGGGCAGAATTCCACACCGTAAGCATTGCGCTATTAGGTTCAATAGAAATCCGCCTGTGGGAATTAGCCCTTAACCACTCGACAGCCTGTAATGGAGAATCAACAGAAGGCCAGAACCATATAGCGTGCAGACGGTCCAAAGACAAATGTATTATATAACACAACAGCAAAATTATAAAACGGCAATATAGTAACATAGTAACATAGTTCGTAAGGCTGAATGAAGACAATGTTCATCTAGTCCAGCCTGTTAATCCTCCTGTGTTGTTGATCCAGAGGAAGGCAAAAAAAAACAAGAGGCAGAAGGCAATTAGCCCATTTTGGGGAAAATTCCCTCCCGACTCCCTAATGGCAATCAGACTAATCCCTGGATCAACCCCTAATAGTTCATACCTGCCTGTATACCCGGATTAACAATTAACCTAAGATTTATATCCTGTAATATCCTTCCGCTCCAGAAAGACATCAAGTCCCCTTTTAAACTCCTCTATGGATTTTGCCATCACCACGTCCTCAGGCAGAGAGTTCCACAGTCTAACTGCTCTAACAGTAAAGAACCCTTTTCTGTGTTGGTGATGAAACCTGCTTTCTTCTAGACATAGCGGATGCCCTCTTGTTACAGTCGCAGCCCTGGGTATAAAGAGATCATGGGAGAGATCCTTGTATTGTCCCCTAATGTATTTATACATAGTTATTTGGTCGCCTCTTAACCTTCTTTTTTCTAGAGTAAATAGTCCCAATTTGGATAGCCTCTCTGGGTATTCTAGTCCCGTCATTCCATGTATTAATTTAGTTGCCCTTCTTTGAACCCCCTCAAGCACTGTAACATCTTTCCTGAGCATCGGTGACCAGAACTGTACGCAGTATTCCATGTGAGGCCTGACAAGTGCCTTATATAATGGAAGAATAATGTTCTCGTCCCTCGCCCCTATAACTCTTATAATGCACCCCAAGATTTTATTAGCTTTTGCAGCTGTCTGGTATTGGTTACTCCAGTTTAATCTACAATCCACTAGTACCCTCAGGTCTTTTTCCATATCCCTTTTCCCTAGCTGTACCCCGTTTGGTGTATATTGGTGACATCCGTTTCCCCTGCCCATGTGCATAACCTTACATTTATCAACATTGAACTTCATTTGCCATTTTTCTGCCCTAGCCCCGAGCTTACCTAGATCTTCCATTGCATTGATTATATTGAATAATTTTGTGTCATCTACAAATATTGATATTTTGCTGTGCAGCCCCTCCATCAGGTTATTGATAAATATATTGAACAGAATGGTACCTAATACTGAACCCTGTGGCACCCCGCTAGCGACGGTGGCCCAATCAGAGTATGAACCATTTAGTACCACCCTCTGCTTTCTATCATTGAGCCACTTCATTACCCAACTACACACGTTTTCACCCAATCAGAGCTGCCTTATTTTGTATATGACAGCCTGGTGTTATGGTGTTACATGATAATAACAAGCTGGAGACATAGGCTTCATAGATGCATTGCCATATAAATGAATGCCTTGCTTAAAAAGTATAAAGTTATCGCATACAATGGCTTTTGACGGTTCAGGGGTGGCCCTTGTATAAGATCCGTACAAGATACGTAATGAACAAGTAATGCATTTCACCTGCAAAGTTGCTCAAACATTTACGATAGATTGTACTTTTATAGTTGTAACATGGTTTTTATTGGGTATTATTCTTTATGTACACAGGACCAGACAACCCCTTTAAAGTCAAGCTTCATGTTTGCCTCTGATTTCTTCAGTTTTTACGTCACATTGGACCAGAAAGCTGGTAGCACAAAACTGCTGAGAAGTGAACAGAGTCATCTGGGAAATAACTCCCTGCTAACACCAGCAACAGAGTGATGATCATTCCTCCACACGACCTGCGAAAGCGGATACACTGCTTTTGGGTTTCCTGGAGCTTGTAGTCTTATAGGATCATACATGTAGGCTATGGAGGGTATTGAGCCACATATACATGTAATTGCATGTCATATCATTCATCTTTCTTCCATCAGTTTCATAAAAGCAACTAGTTTTGTATTGGCGGGATGTACAAGGGTAAAGGTCCTCTACTTGCAAACTGTGCCGTTTATGTACACTGACTGCAAATCTGGTGGCAAACTTATTTTTTCTCAGCTATTCTATGTATCCGATCATTCCTTCTCAAGCTGTCTTGTGTGCTTCCTCAGTTCTTCCTCTCTTCTTATATATGCTAAGCCACTCAACGTCTTATCTCTATATGCCAAACTACTCCCTTCCTAACTGTTATAGCTTTAACTTTAAGTGTCAATCAAAACCTCTGCAGGAGGAGTGAAGGGCTGAAGTCTCCACCC